>NW_010258456.1:0-49573 GCF_000690775.1 Eurypyga helias
ATTCTATGATTCCATGATTCTATGTAGTTTAAAAGAAAAATAAATTGCTTGGGATTGTCTTGGAAGGAGGTAAGGAAAGCACTGAGTGCATATAGTACTCTGAGCCACATGAACATCTGGGAGACTGCATCTTCCAGCAGCTGGTAGTTGACAACCTGTGGCTTAACATCTATAAATGCCTCTGGAATGAAGGATTACTGAGGTGTAATACATGACTTTACTTGGGAAGTCCTGCTGTGAAGCACAGGTCACTGGGTTTTGATGTGCTTGCCTGACACTAGTAGAATAGACATTGCCCACAGAAAATCTGGGAAAGAACTACAAAGCCTTCTGAAATTGTTATTATCAAATGGTTTACTAGTGAGCAATGAAAATTACAAATACCTCTAAAATTAATGTGGGAATCCTATGTCATAATTGTGCATTAGATGTGACACTCAGGTCATAATGCGTAGCATATGGAAAACAATCAGTTTATATTTCATGCAGGACAGAAATGGGGACATATAGAGATGATGGTCATCCTAGCAGCATTTTGACTACTATCAAGGGCATGCTACTAATCCCCAGATATGTAGCATCTAAAATAATTTCTACACAGTGCTGGGAATTATTTATAGGAAGTTACAATATTTTTCAACCCCTTTCCTAACCTATACATTTGTGTGAACAAGCACATTAGATTTTTTTGATCCCATCTGCAAAACGATCGTTTCCACAACCCAGGAATTTGGAATTTCTTAAATCAATCCAGCTTCTGGCCCAGCAGTGAATTACAAACCTTTCTTTGCTGCATCCCCGTCGAAGAACTTCCTCCGTACTCTGTAAAGCAAATAAAGAATTATTTTGGAATTACTTCATCCAGAAGGTCATTTTCTGGTAAGTCTGAGATGGGGTACTGGTGCATAATCTCCTAATATATCTCCTTGAGTGAAGGACATTTGCGTCTTTCTAAGAGATAATTTGACCTGCTATATAGCACTTGTCAGCAGCTAGGAAAATCCTTGTGGAATTTACATACAGTTAGAAATACAACACCATATGAGAAAAATAAGAAAAAGATGCAGAGTGCGAAGAAAATATATTCTCAATAAAGCTAATTCTTCCTTCATCAGCCACTATGAAAGACTACAGATTGAATCCTTTTTTTGTAAAGAGGTAGAGATTTCACTCATTACCTCTGCTGGATCAACCTATACACTAGGGATTTGTAATCCTTATTGAGTCTCCACCCTTCCCCTCCCATAATCTACAGATTTTCTTCACCAAGGGTCTCCTTGTGAATAAGACATGGAGTTTTAGCCAATATTTTAATTTTTACATGTTGTGCTGTTGCACACCTGTAAAAATACATTTATTATTTCATTAGGGAGACTCAAAGGAGAGACAGGGGAACCTTTAATCAACACTTATTATAAATTCTGTTATTCTGTAGACATTTAATCGACCTCTGCCTTTTTCCATGTTTTGTGTTATCACATGTCATTCTACTTTCAAAAAGTGAAGTTTACAGAAAATGCAGGCACTACAGAATCAGTACCTGAAGGTTCACTGTTATGTTTCTCCACAGAAGTTTGGTACGGTGGCCAATTTTAAGTAGTGGAGGATCATATTCAACTATGAAATTGTTCCAGATTATGTTTTTCTTTTTCAGTTTCACCCAAATCTAATTTTCCTAAAACCAGAATTTTCACCATTTTTGATTTACATATTCAGGCTACGTTCCTTTTGATTGCTGTTAGGAATCCCCGCAGCCTAATTTTACAAGTCTAACTTAACTTTGCCTTTCCCTTGCTTTCATCCAGGTATGGTTATTAGACCTATTAATCAGTTTCCTAAAGACAGGTGATGTAAATATGCCTTTCCACAAAGGACTGACTTTCTAAAGAAGCGCACAGTTACTCTGGGATTTGGGGACCTGCTGAGGATCTCACTGGTATATAGTAATTTGGGGGGGATTTAAACATAGGATAATCTGTATGTGTGTTTGGCTGATTGTGTCTTTCTGTTGCGCTTCTGTGCATCTACTGGTATCCTTTACAACTTTGAAATCTGGACTCAAATAAAAATATTTCCATAATTCCTATCCACTCATTTTGTTCCTTACAGTTTGGGCCCTGGCATTTTTAACTGATGTTAGCCAGTGCTGAAGAAATACTGCTTTGTCTCGGGATCTTGGTGGTTGTTAATCCCTACAGAATGATAAATACATTTTAACAAGTGTATATTCATGGTGGTTCTGGATACCTTGGATAACAACCACAGATGTGTGGAAAAATGTGTGCAAAGACAAAACAGGGCAGTAAACTGTGCTTTCTTCTGAAATGGTCTTGCTTTCTGAGGTCAACGATTTGGAAGTAATTGTTGGGACTGGGTATGACAGAGCTGGGGAAGGATATGGGGTAATTCAAATTAAGATAACATTCTTAGAGTTCTCTGGAGCCGAAGTGACATAGTGCCTCAGCAATACCCTAAGATGTCATTGTTAATAAGCTCAATGACCTGGACACCTACTAATCAGTTTGAAGTTGCTGGATGAGCTGTTGGAACTACAAGTAAAAATGATGTGTTTCTTATCAAGAAGGGGCTGGGTCTCCTGGATCTAAAACTTGCAAAGATTAAAAAAAAAAAAATCAGTATTCCAGATTATTTTGTATCAGTGCTGGGATCCATACACCTTCTTTTTACCTACTCATTTCTCACTAGAGCTCAAAGGCTTAATAAAATTGCCATTGCTATATATTTACCAGTATTGATGCAGGGCACTATGGAAGGTTCCAAGAATCCATTAAGACTAGATATAAAGAAGGTATTTTTTTCGATGAAGTTGGTGAAACACTGGAACTGGTTTCCCAGAGAGGTGGTAGAAACCCCATCCCTGGAAACATTTAAGGTCAGGTTGGATGGGGGTATAAGCAACCTGATGTTGTTGAAAAATTCCCTGCTCATTGCAGGGGAGGTTGGACTAAATTACCTTTAAAGGTCCCTTCCAACTCAAACTATTCTATGATTCTATGATTATTTCCAGAGAGAAACTGCATTGTTCTAGTAGAAACACTATGAATATTGATTTATATTATGCTGCTTCTTCCCATTCTGAAAGATGCAGACAATTTTCTTATTCTTGGGTAAAAAGCTCTGAAGCACGGTAACAAGCTGGATTTATGTACCACATAGCTACCTCTGGGAGTTTTTGATGGGTTTTTGGTAGAGGATCATCAAACAACATTTAGGGCAGAAGTCCAACCCTCAGGAAGCCCTTAAGTCTTGCATTGTTTATGAATCCCAAGCCACTGAGAAAGATTTAGAAAGATGGTTTCAGAGTCAGTGCTGAATAATTGGAAAAAGATATGGACTCTTATTAAAGTTCACTAGCACCTTCTCATCTGGAGCTATGTGGTACACTCTTGTGGATAAACAGGGAGAGATTTCCTTGGATTTTGCACTACTGCTTCCAACCTAAAAACCTGGCAAGAATTAAGCAAAGATCTGGAATGAATGCTGAGCTACTGAAATGTCTTTTCATTCATTTCAACAAAGTTGTATTTGCTCAATTCTTTAAAAATTCAGAGTTTGCATTTATAGACTACCTGTAAAGAACCAATGTTTCTGAACAAAATCTATGAAGAAAAGACTTCAATCACAAAAAATATATAAAAGAAATTAGAAAGTGTTTTCAGATTAATGTAGTCTAAAAGAAATGCTGCAAATATTACCTACATAACCAGTTTGTTCCAAGTCTAATAATGATTTTATCCCATATACTTACTGCAGTCTTAACGCTATCTCTGCAAGGACATTATTTAGTTTTCATTAGCTTAACATATGACAGGTACAGGGTTGACAGGGTGGTCATGACATGAGGGTGAATTATGATTTCATGTGGGCAAAGTTTATCCCTGCGTGGATCAGGAACATCACGACAGTGAATGTAATGGTGACACTTCATCAGCAAGTCATAATAACTGACTAAAACATCTTCAGGAGTTTTGCAGAATGAATAGGAGACTGATTTGCACTCATCAGGTAGGTAGCAAGAATTAGTATAAGCTAGTCATATGCAGAAGACTGCGAGATACGCAATGCAAACAGAGAAATTCATGACTACAAGTCTAGCGTAACGTTCAAGAAAATAACAATAATAAAAACTTTACTCCTTTTTAAATTTAGATAGGCAACTCTTCATACAAGAGAATAACAAATATTTTCTATGATTGACTCACTTATGGATTAAACTGATGTATGATGCTAATCCAAAATCTTCATGAGTGGGAAGCTATTCTTTAGTGACTGAGTACTGTTTACATTTCTCTTAGAACAGTGTCAGAACAAAGTTGGGTATTTTTCATGATACAGGCTGAAAATCAGAATTACTCAATTATGTCAAAACATGTAAAAAACATGTTGAAGTTTATAACAATGCATGAGGTTATATTATTAAAACAAAAAAAAGAACAGTTCATTAATGTAACTCCTATAGAAAACTATCATGGCAAAAGATGCAATATGGAAAGATATGCCATATATTGGTTCTCATACTCCAGACTTGGTATTTTGATTACAGCAGGCATAATCAGTCTAACCAGATCTAGCTGCATCTCTGAATGAAATGATAACTTTACAAGAGATCGTAAGCACTACTGAAGGGTTGAATCTTGATGAAGGGCTGGGTATGAATTACTTATATGAGGAATATTATATACTGATATTTTGCATGTGTGTGTGTGCAAATGCCTATACATGCACTCACATAGAATCATAGAATGGTTTGGGTTGAAGGGACCAAACAGACCATCTAGTTCCAAACTCTCATGCCATGGGCAGAGACACCCCTAACTAGACCAGGATGCTCAAAGGCTCATCCAGCCTGGCCTTGAACACTTCCAGGGATGGGGCATACACAGTTGCTCGAGGCAACCTGTTCCAGTGCCTCACTACCCTCTCTGGGAAGACCTTCTTCCTGATATCTAATCTAAATCTCCCCACTTTCAATTTAAACCCGTTACCCCTTGTCCTGTCACTACAGGCCCTTGTAAAAAGTCCCTCCCAGCTTCCTTGTAGCCCCTTCAGGTACTGGAAGGTGCTATAAGGTCTCCCCGGACCCTCCTCTTCTCCAGGCTGAACAAGCCCAACTCTCTCAGCCTGTCCCCATAGCAGAGGTGCTCCAGCCCTCTGAGCATCTTCGTGGCCTTCCTCTGGATTCACTCCAACTGGTTGATATCCTTTGTATGTTGAGGGCCCACAGCTGGATGCAGCACTCCAGGTGGGGTCTCACGAGAGCAGAGTAGAGGGGGAGAATTCCCTCCCTTGACCTGCTGGCCACAATTCTCTGGATACAGCCCAGGATACGGTTGGCTTTCTGGGCTGCCAGTGCACACTGCCGGCTCATGTTCAGCTTTTCAACTACCATTATTCCCAAGTCCTTCTCCTCAGGGCTGCTTTCTGTACACTCCCTGCCCATCCTGTACTTTTGCTTGGGATTGGTCTACCCAGGTGCAGGACCTTGCACTTGGCCTTGTTGAACTCCATGAGGTTGGCAGTGGCCCACCCCTCCAGCCTGTCCTGGTCCCTCTGGATGGCATCCCTTCCCTCCAGCGTATCGACTCCACCACACAGCTTGGTGTCATCAGCAAACTTGCTGAGGGTGCACTCAGTCCCACCCACATGTTTGTGTGGGCCAGAAATCTTTCACAGAACATGGAGTACAGGTCTGTACCCTAAATCAACTTCTCTGAATATAATTGAATTTTCATAATTTATTATGTTCATAATGTTTTGTTATTACTTCCAACACAGCATCGGAAAGCACAGTATATACACGAGCTTGGACAGATTGCAGAAACCTGCTAAATATCAATTCTATTAAAGTTAAACTTCAAATTCAGATCAATTTAATTATTTTTTTTTATAATTGCCATTGTTTTGCTTATTTACTTGCAGTTAAGAAAATGTGTTGAAATGGAAAGAAATTATTTCCCCTTTTCTTTATGGCTCTCATATTTCAGAGAAGTTTTTTGAAGCAACAGTAAATGTAATGGGTTATATGAATTAATGATAAAGTGTACTGAAATACATTAACTTCAATATAATTTTAAATAACAAGCTGAAGGTTATGATAGTTGAAGCATATGGTTGCTGGAAGTAAAAAGGGACATGTTATATGTAAGTTTTAAGTAAATAAGTTGGAAACATGCTAAGGAAAGGTGATTTTTTTTCTTCTAAGGTGTCATTTTATTTAAATCTTTGCCATTCATTGTTTTAGTTTCTATCTTGTGTTCAAGAAAACATTGTCACAGCTTCTGGTGACTTCTGAGGTGGGAGTTGACTACCTGTTTTTTGAGGAGAACAGTGCTCTCTGCTGTGTCGTAATGACGTGATCTGGATGGATAAAACACACGCAGTTACCCTTGAGATGTGTATGACAGTGAGATGGCACCTGACATTTGAAGTTACAAAGATGCAGGAACCAGACAGCGCTTCTCTGACTTACCTATAAACAGTGATTTTGGAGAATCATAGAATCACAGAATGGTTTGGGTTGAAAGGGACCTTAAAGATCATCTAGTTCCACCCCCCCTGCCATGGGCAGGGACACCTTCCACTAGACCAGGTTGCTCAAAGCCTCATCCAGCCTGGCCTTGAACACTTCCAGGGATGGGGCATCCACCACTTCTTAGGCAACCTGTTCCAGTGCTTCACCACCCTCTCCATGAAGAATTTCTTCCTGACATCTAATCTAAACCTCCCCACTTTCAATTTAAACCCATTACCCCTTTTCCTATCACTACAGGCCCTTGCAAAAAGTTCCCTCCTTGTAGGCCCCCTTCAGGTACTGGAAGGTGCTATAAGGTCTCCGCGGAGCCTTCTCTTCTCCAGGCTGAACAAGCCCTGGAACCACTCTCTCAGCCTGTCCCCACAGGAGAAGTGCTCCAGCCCTCTGAGCATCTTCGTGGCCTCCTCTGTACTCACTCCAACCAGAGAAAGCTGTTTTGGTATAACAGACCGGTAAAGGGATTTAAGATCCTCAGAGTGTGACAGACATCTGGAATATACTTTCGTGATTATGTTGACTTGGAGAAAAACCCAGGGGTAGGAATTTCCAAAATTAAAGCTGTCAGGTGACGAAGAATATGAAAATACTTTAATCAATTGGATTTTTCTTGGGTCTTAAAGGAGAAAGACCATATCTTTTCTGCAAAATGAGAGAGGCTATGAACCATTTTCTGGCTATAAGGCTAAATGGCAAAGCATGATTCATACACTCCCCTAAAATATCTCCCCAAACATGGTTGAAACATTTGAATTGCCTATCCAAAATGAACCCTAAATGCACAGGTATTGTCTGGGATGTGGTTAGTTGCCAGAGAGGCCTGAAATGTACCAGAGAGCTGATCCAAAGGCAGGGTAAGATGTAGTGTTTTAGGATTCTTCTAGAGTAAGCTGATTGTATGAAGCTTGTTGCTATCTAGCTTCAAAAAATAAAATCTCTGTAGAGATCACTCTTGAAAAAAAATCTCTCACTTTACAGCATTTATTCCTTCTCTAAATGAGGAACAAATATTTTAAACCTGAAAAACATTCTATTTGTTTTTACCTTAGCCTGATCCTGCAAACAGGGCATAGTGGCAAAAGACATGAATCCAGAGTCACTGTGGGGTCAATTTTCCTACATTCTTTTCCTTGCTAAGTTTATGATATTTTTCATTTTTGTAGCTTACCCTTATGCATTATGTCAGAATTAATTCATAAAAATCCCTTCCAGTTAGACATCAAAGGGTACTTTATGCTAAAGAATATGAATTTAATGGATTGTATATTTAGATCCAACTGCAGTTATTGGGAAGCTCATTATTCAAAATAACAGCATAATCTTCTTCGGTTTGTGGACTGGTCTCTTGTCTGTTTCGACAATGAGATGTTGATTCACAGCCTCAAGACAGACTGTGATGTTGTACCCTACTAAGGAGGAGCAGTTATTGGTAGTTCTCATAGCAGCAGAATTATAATGAATGAGTGGGACCTGAGACAAGGACTATGGTAAAACATAAGGTAGATAATTTTCTGTGGGACTGGAAATGATTGAACTCAATAAACGTTTGTGTTTCTAGACCAAGACAGTAATTAGCAATTGTCTATAAGAAAAAGTCAAAATACTAACGGTGTTTTTAGAAAGTTTATTTTTATCCAGGCCAGGCTATTTGGCAATTTAGAACAGTTTGGAGCAAGGCTGTTTTAATATCTGGGTTCAGTATAAATAGGGGATGCTGGATGGAAATATTGTCTCAGCTGACCAATGCTTTTATTTTATTTAGCTTCCTTTGGTTTATTTTTTGCAGTATCTTGTTCTAAGTGCAATTCAGATGTAATCTCTTTGGGTACATTCCTGCGCCTGCTATCCAGGAAGAAACAAGAAAGATCTCCGTAGCAGCAAGAGTTGTTATTGATAGAGTGTCACTCGGTTGCTATGCTCCCACTACTAAAAGGTGGGATGGGAAGCGTCCAGAAATCAGACAGTGAGACACCACACTGGAATAAAAGAAAGAAAAGGCAGAATAAATGAACTACAGGGAAAAAAGAATTGTGAAACTTCTTCAGAAAGTCTCTGGCTCAGAATCATTTGGATACGGGAGCTCAAGAGACAAGGAATCATCCTCTCTAAGCTGCTGGGAAGCACAGATTTCTCAGGGGAAAATAAGTTACAAAGCTGGGATATGTCACTAACAATATATTGTCCTGTTTTTCCTCTCTCACTCCTACTTTCTCTTAATTTCCAGTGATTTAAAGTGAGCTGTGATTAGCCTGGTGACCCTGGGGGGGTGATTTCCCTGAAGAGAAAGTAAACTACAATATTTAAATGTAGCATTTGATATAAGCATGAGCCAAGCCTCACCTTTTTATGGCTGGAAAAGAAAGAAACACAAGAGACTTATGATTTCACTCTAACGGTTGTGCTAATAGCCAAATTGGCTGATGTCAGTGTGCCTGAGACAGGCCTCAGCGTTTTTCTGGTAAAGGAAGAAATCACAAGAGACATTCTTTTTCTCTGTCATAACCAGGTGTTTGTTACTTGATCTTGGTAGTGGATAGAACTGTGTATCCTCTTTATTTCCCCTCTTGCATGTATTGAGTGTTTGATCTCTCTCCACTGAACTGTGCTCTTGAAATTTTATTATGGTGTCCCCTGAAAGCTACAAGAGAGCAAAAAGACACTTAGCTGAATACTATCAATACTGGACAAGATGTATTTTTATGCTCCACAAAAATTAATTTCCAACAGTCCTCAATATACTTGTGAATTATGAAAAATAAAGAGAAGTATTCAGAAACATAGGGCTTGCCATAACGTGTCTGGCTTGAGATCCATATTGTCTAGTTTTTGTCAATGGGAGTGGCCAGAAGTTAATTAAAGTAGTGTTTTTACAGCAAATTTAAATGTGTGTTTCCCTGCTCTGTTGCCAGTATAACATCAGTTTTGGCAGAGGAAATACATGGCATCTGTTAATAGTCAAGCAAGAGTAGCTTTACAGAGGAAACTAAAATAATATGTCTTTGGTTTTGTTTGTGTAGAATAATTATAAGCAGATACTACACCTAAATACTGGGTTGCATCCTAAGCTGATGTAAATCTTACAGCTCCATTTCTATCAGTAGGGCTATTCTGAGAGACATACGCTAATGGTGGGATTCATAGTGAAAAGACTGATTGCAATAACAAAAATTCCAATTCAGAGTTAACTTTTCTTCACTTTTTCCCTCTTTTGAAGTCTATTTTAATGTCCTTTTCTCTCTCAATTCAAAAAGTTATACTTCATTTGAATTTATAAAGCAAGCTAAAAAGAAGCGTAATCTTGATCTGATTCTCTGCTGTCCTGTACCCTTTGTAGCCACTTCAGAATAAATGTGAAAGGTTTCCACTCGTATTTAGTGGCATTTGGTATTCAATTCACCCAAGTATACATGACAAAAAGGATAGAGGGCAACATATGATAGAAGTACAAAGCCTCAGTAGAACCAAAGGAAAGTGGTGGCCGTTTCTGTACGTGATTCTTTGATGGCAGTAGATTTATTGTAAAAAACAGATAGGCGTTTTGTGAAAAAGAGGCGCACAATATGTTCCCTGCTATGTCAGAATGCTCTCTATGTAGGACTGTTTACAACCCATAACCAAAAGAAGCATAAAAATGTATCAGCCTTGCATGTAAAATGTCAATGCTAATTACATGTAAATTAGTATATACTTTCATTCAAATTATGCATCCAAAAGTCAGACTGGCTTAAATATCCAGAAAAGCAGACTTGTTCATCTTATAGCCTCAAGAGGTTTAATATATTTAACAAGGCTTTTAGCAATATTTATCTTACATCTGATTTCAAAAATATTTTCTATCAATGCCATACAGAAAAAAAACATCAAAATATGAGATACAAATATTTATGTAGCTGAGATACAAAGTTAACTTGATTTCTTGGTGTCTTAAGCAGATTTAAGTGCTTACCACGGCTGAGGATTTCTAGCAAAACAAACTATTGTCTGCTGTCATCTTTCAAACTATTTTTTTTTTTTGCATTGTGTAGTAAGCGTATCAGATATTCCACCACATGCTATCACTATAAATTGGTTATTTCAAACCTGTTAAGTTATGTATACTTTGGCAAAGGAAGAGAGAGCACTTCTAGTAAAAGACTCAGCAAATATGGAGAACATTTTTCATAAGTTCCAAAGAAAAGTTAATTAACAAACCATATGGGAGTAAACAAGAAAGAAAAAAGATGCTGTGTTAGCATGAAGACAGCAGATTGAATAAAGGCAATCATATGTACATTCCAGAGGAGAAATAAAGGCAATATCTTTTTGCTCAGAAATCACCGCTGAGTCTGATACAATAACTCTGGTAATATTATCTTAGTGACTTATGATCAAATCCAAAACAGCGTTAGGCTTTTGCACTGAAAAGTGTGATCTAGAGAAACTTCCCCTCACTGATGAGGGAAGCCTTCTGTCAACTAGTTTCTCCCTGTGCCTGCAGCTCAACTCTCTACAAGTAACCAAGTCTGCCTGGCCTCCAAAGTTCATTTCATAGCATTCATAAGTCTAGCTAGGTGTAAACCAAACCCTCTAAACCAAACTCCTTTGGGTCACCTGAAAAAATTTTGTCAATAGCTGTGACATGCCCTACAATTGAAAGTTCAGAAAAAAAAGGATTCTTCTCAACAAATTACAAGAAGAGGGTAATACATGTCATTGCATAGCTAATACTAGTCAGCGGCTGCTAAAGGATTAGCGTGTGAGAAAGGATATGATGCCACATCCAGTTAGGGCACTCTTACAGAGCTGGGGCACCTGGCATCAACAGCCTTGTAGTTGTGTTCAGCTCACGTACAAGAGTGCTTGAGTCCGGTTCCTGCTGCCACGGTTGTAGGGGTTTTGGTTTTGCTTCTGTTTGTTTTGGGGGTGTTTTGTTTGTTTGTTGGGGTGGTTGTGATTTTTTTCTTTCTTTTTTATTTGTTTGTTTGTTTCTAAATTAATATAATGTCTAATTCTAAAAAAAAGCAGGGAACTTAGAGACAGATACTACATGGGAGATCTAGTATCCATAGACTTAATCAGGAACTAAACCCAGATTTTTTACTTTCTGGGCAAATGGTCTAAAACCCAAAATAGCATATAAGAAAGGTTTCTGCAAAAGCTGAATTTTAAGTGAAGGAGACCATAATTAGTATGGGTTTCTTTTTTTTTTTTTTTTTTTACAATCGCTCAAATGCGTATCCTCAGGAGTTACTTGAACAGTTGGACACAGCTTCTCACATGTGGCTGGGAGTCCAACAACCTTTGATTAAATTCCACTAAGTCCTTAAATACTTTGGAGGGCTAAGACTGAAGATCCCAGGTCTACAATGAAGCTTCCTAAATATGATTCAGTTCAGTAGAGGAGTTTGCTGTTCTCCATCAGAGACATCTAAACCTTCCAAGTGCTTGTTCCTCACAAGTGACAAGTGAATTTCAGCACAAAGATTCACCTGGAAACACAGACAGAATTTGCAGTATTATATTACAGCAATTGCTGAAAAGACTTAGTGAGTCATATGGTACTCATTTATGGTGCTGTTACCTATGTGGATATGGAAAGGAGCACATATAAATATTTAATGTATACCATTAACTAAACCTATAGAAACTCCATAAAGCATATGCTGTACCTGATTCCATTATGAGTAATTAAAGTAGCGCCTAGCAACCATAATTGAAATCAGGGCTTGTTTGTATGAAGCAATGTGCAGGCATATAATAAGAGATGGTCCTGACCTCAAAAGAAATGATTGAAGGCATTAGGTATCTGCATTCTTGCTGTATATTATGTCTTACACCAACTTCTCAAGGGCCTCTTTGAAATTTCAAGAAACACAGAAGAGAGTATTTTAGAATTTTTAAACCTGTTCTGTCCTATGTCAAACCTTAGCTGGAGCATAATTAAAGTAAGTTCTACTCTATGATATTTATGAGTTAAGACCAAAGTTTAATGTTAATATTCTCTGGCACATTCATGCAAGATAAAAATGTGTGCATCTGCTGCTGGGTCTATGAAATGTGTGAGTCAAATCTCCTTTTCGAGCCTGAGATTGTCTTTGAGACAGGGCACTGAAAAAGTTTTGAGTACAGTGGTCAACAATGCATTTGATGCAATCTGTAGCATCTTTGTGCAAACGTTTGCAGTCAGTAGTTTAATGTTCCAAATCTTCAGGAACTGTTAGGGGAACTTGAAGTTTACTCCCTGGAAATATTACTACAGGAGAAACTCATCTAATATTGAAGCAAAATAAAAACAGGTCAGACTAATTGCTTAAGTTCAAAAGCACATAGACTATTTTGCAGTTCCAATGAACTCTGAAATTGTATCACAAAAGTCCCCCAAAACTTTGAAAACTTGGTGTGGTTTGGAAGGGAAATAAAAACTCCTGTGCTATTTTTTTATTTTCTTACCACCTAATTTAACCACAGAAATAAAGGAAATTAACTTTTGTTATTGTGGGATCAAACGTGAGACAGAAAAGACATAAATTTTTAAATTACATATCGAGGGAGCATGAAGGAAGAAAGTTTTGAAAACTAGGGCAGATATACTCACTTTGGGAACTGCTGTGAATGTTGCTCAGACAATGTCTCAACAATAGATGATGGCCTAACTGGAAAGGTCTGTTGAAAGGCAGGAGCAGAAGCCATCCCTGCCCAGAACAATTGCTGCAGGAGAAGGTATCACATGCTGTGGATGGAATGCTCTAGCCACCTCCTGCAGCCCTGGGTACAGCTCCGTGCTCCGGCACCAACCCAGAACAATCTGAGGGGATGAGAAAAGAGTTTTCATCAGGCCAGCAAGGCACTTGTCATCCAGCCCTCACTGGCTGACTGAAAGAGGCAGAGTGTAAGCTACTGCTAAACTGGGAACAGAAGCAGATGTATGTGCAGTTCACACCCATGTCAGGTTTTGCTAAGGCGTGGGATGAGGAAATACTGCGCTGTAGAGCTATTATCCCAGAGAGTTTATAGCCTGTGCATGTAAAGAACAAGGACAAGGCACAGCAAGGGTTGCAGCAAGATTACAAATGCAACCCCCTCGCTAGCATTAGCTGAACTCCCCTGCAGTGGCTGTTTTTATCTATATTATTTTCTTAATATAGATAAAAAGCTATATTGAAGCTTATGTGGAATTTTATACACCTTAACTGGAGTAGTTATGGGAGCTAAAATATTAATAAAAGAAGAATAAACAGGAAAATAACTCAATTTTTTAAATCATTCCCTCTGAAGTATCACATTTTTTGTCTTAAAAAGTCAGCTTTTCATACATAAGTCAGCTTTTCATACATATACTAAAATGTTGAATAGCATGAAGAAATTCAACACAGAATTTTAATAAATGGGAAGTCAGTTGGTGCTAGAATATAAATCATAACAGAATTTGAAGACAACAATGATATCTTCACCAGGGCTATAAAGTTAAATCTTTATTTAAGATTCTAAATTGAGGCAGCAAAAACAAATACATAATGAAGTCCAATCATACAATCTTGGTAAGGAATATTTATTATAAACGCAAAACATCAGGGTAAGTGGTTCAACTTCACAGAGATTCTTTTTTTCTTATTAGTTTTTTCCTTCCGTAAGATTAATATATTGCTAGCACTTATTACTTCTCTAGACCCAGGTGGATTGCCAGTATGCTTTGTTAAGCCTTATTTGTATTGTATTTTTCATAAACCTTAGGTAAAACTAAGAAATGAAGACTGCAGACAAATCTATAAATTTTGTCCAGTGCTGATATTCTTGGAACTATGACCTTAATAGTGGCCAGCTACAATAATTATAATTGCTCTTTTTATTAGCTCTGCTATTCTCATTTTGCACTTATGGTACTGCCAGGCCTTCCATGTCATCAGAAAATCGGGGAAGCAATGCACATTGGAGTCAATTACAGCTTTTTGGCATGTGTCTCTACAATACATGTACTTCTTAAACTGGGATTTGGGTTATTTTGCAGGCAAAGAAATACTGAAAAGACAAAAATAATAATTGAACCTCTGTAGAACAGACAGGAATATTCAGTGAGAAGAGTGAGAATAAGTCAAAAGGTCACTCAGAAATGAAGTGGGATACAAAATAAAAAAAAGTATATGGAATGTCACAGTAAAAGAAGAAGTTTGAATATAATTGCAATGCGTTAGCAGAGGGACTTTGTTAGCATCAACGCCCAGTCCCTCAGCAGCTCACTAACTGTGAAGCTTGTAGGGGATGTTTATGAATTCATTCCTTCAGCTAAATGCTGTGTAATCTATGTGGTTTATTTTCCATGAGGCAAAGACAAATGTTGTGAATAACAATGGCAGTTTAAAAACCCATCTGATCAAAGGATAAAAAGGATGTGTTCTGTCGAGTGTTAGTGTACACTAACCCACTCAGATAAGGTATGTATTGTTACTGCTCTGTGCATACATACTCATTCACAACCTGGTCTAGTGGAGAGTGTCCCTGCTCATGGCAGGGGGGTTGGAACTGGATGGTCTTTAAGGTCCCTTCCAACCCAAACTATTCTATGATTCCATAATTCTATATTCCTTATTATGGTTATGGTCAAGCTTTTTCTCGGAAACAGAACTTTCTGCTACACTTACACTTCAAATTTACTCGGAACTGAGTAGCTGGTGTAACCAAACAGATGCATATGCAACTCTGCTGGTCTGATAAATGACTACTAGACATTCAAGTAATCTATGTAAACTGGTTTTATATAGATTTATATAGATATAAATCGACATAATTAGATTTTATATAGATAAAATTAGATTGTTTATATAGATAAAATATAGATTGTTTATATAGATTAAAAAAAAAGAGAAAGACTGTGCTCACAATTGCCAAGGAAATTATTTTTTTCTGTTCATAATTTGTAATTTTTCTATAAAATTTCATATTTGTCAGAGGTTTATTTGAATTGGAACATGCTAGATCTCTTCATAATCCTTTTTCATTCCTATTACTTAATGTCATTTCTGTTGAGTAATCATCCAGTAAGAATTGGCTTCCAGATTTCCATTGTAATGTATGATGCAATATTTTATGATAAATTTCCATGGTTTTCTTTCCATGTATTTAATTTCAATGATAATACCTTCATCCCAATATATTTTGGTAAAGAACTATGTGAGTAGTGTAACTTTAATTTCTATTATGTTTTTCTAACAATAGGAAATTAGTTTTGAACCTAAACAAAATATAGTTTACCACATTTAAGTAACACCATATGACATACTTGTCATCATTATTTCAGTTAATGAATCCGAGGATTATAACTCCTATTAAAATCACAGCAGTCTAACAAGCTACAGCTAAAGCCTGAAGCTTGCAAAAGAACTATGTGCCATAATTTGACCTAAGGTTTGCTATTAATCGTCATGGAATGTGTGATATGCAATGACCTGTTAATTGCCAATAGTTCTTTTTTCCTCAAACACATTTTACTTAACATTTTTTTCCAGAAAATTGGCTTTTTAAACTGGATTTTGACATAATATGTAATGACAGTTGCACAGCATATTTGGAAACTGCTACTGATTTTTAAGGTATTTGACATAGGGATGTTTCGTAGTTTCCAATACTTGATAATGCTATTACTAATGTGAATATTGTGATATTTGTGTATTTTAGTACAGTGTTGCTTTAACATGTAGGAGGAAGGTACTTTTTTCCTCTCTCTGTCATTCATCTTTAAAAAGAATGACGTGCATTTGCCATTTATGGATATCATTTCTATATCTTAACCTTTTCTCATCAAGACATCCCAAAGAGATAATACTGAGATAATGTATAATGATAATTATGAACACCAAATTTTTTATCATACAATTCCATTAAGAATAGATCTAACAAAACCAGATTTGACACTGAGCCCACCAACAGCTAGCTTCCTTTTCATGAAAATGAGGTCTGAGATTTTGTTACATTTTCTTGTAGAAGTGAAAATGGAGATCTTGCCAGCCTGACAGTGTGTTATGAATACAACAGCAATGCATTTAACAAGGTGTATCTCCTCACAGCTGAAAGCAGACTTCAATATTTACAAATGCATTAATCAAAATGTTTCTTTGCAAATACCTTTCAACCCATGGGTTATCTGAAAACTCTTCACTACAATAATCAGTGTCTGTATTTCATATTCTCATTCTGTCCTGAGTCCTAGTCTTGTAGCTTGGTGAAGTGAGGTGTCTTCAATGAGGATGGCCTTGAGACCTCTTTCTGACAGCATGACAGTGACACACAAGTCAGTATCTATGTGAATTCTGAAATCATATAGTGACTTCTAGTTTGTCAGCAGTGTGATTGACATAGAAGGAATCATGTGCATTCAGGTTATCCAAAATTAGAGAAGAGAAACAGGGCAGGTAATCTCCCCAAACTTATTTTTGGCTTTCTACTTGAGATTCTAAGGAGCTATGCAAGCAGAATACCTAAATACACATTCACACAAATATCACTGATTTTTTTTTTTTTTTCCTACAAACATGCTTGGGGAAGAAGAAAAAATAAATGAAGAATATGTTAAACAAATAGCTTTTCATCCTCTGAAAATGTGAATAATATCTTGTGCATATTCCAGATTCATTCATATTGCAGTTAAAAAAAAAAATAGATTTTTAAAATAGGAGATATTATTTTAGGTCTGTTTCTTCACTTCCGAAATTTTTTTCTGAGACTTTGACTCTCTTTTTGTCATCTTTTGAGCTGTTACTGTTTTATGGCGTTCTCTGTTGAAAAATGCAATATTATAGGGATTCTCTTTAGACTTATCGAAACCAGTTTTTCAGAATATCACGGTCTGCAAAACTTGTCATTCAACATTTCATTTGAACATTATTAAACAGTAACTTTAATTTGATTAAAATTTAATGACAAGTTTGTGTTGGTGTACTGCTTTGAAGAACACAATGTTTTTCAAAAATATGTCACAATGAACAGGATAACTTGTTCATTACATGCAATTCTAAAAAGACATGCTTTAATGGAAGCATTTGTCTTGTTTCTTTCACTTACTAAAATGTCATATTTGAGTGTGCAATAAATAAATGTGCAATAAATATGCCATTAGAAAATTCACATTGTTGTGAAGACACAGAGGAATCAGGGTTGAAATTCTGGGCTATTTTATGCCAGCAAGAAATCATCCCAGCTTTGATGGAGTGGGTCATATAATTGATAGAGCATTCTGATAATTCACCTTATGTGCTTTTTTGTTCAGGTGTTTATCCTAAGAAGAATTTAAATGGATTCCCCTCTCCCCTTCCCCCAAAAATGTAGCTTCATGAGCACCATCATCTTGAGTAGAAACAACAAATAGGTGTTGTTGAGCAGAAGGAACAAATAGATGTCAACAAATAGATTACACAAATTACCCTATTGCAAATCTGGAAAGGTCCTGTGGGTATTTCAAAGAAATTAATATTTTCAGAGAGAAAAACTGCCTTCAAATAAGATGAAACTGAATGACATACTCCAAGTACTTCATCTCAAGGACTTAAGAAAAGAACACAAAATAGTAAGACACTGTATTGTAAATAAAGACAGATGAGACAGCGATATATCATTTAAAAAAGTGCATAAAAATACTGTACCATTATATATAGTGACCACAATACCATGCTGTTCTAATTTTTTGTTGTGTCTTTTAATCTGCCTATCTTAATTGCAGGCTTATTTAAAGGACTTCTATATTAAATGCTGTGGACATCAGAACAAAGTATTTGTTATTATCTAGGTATTTTTAATCATAAAATTTAATTGCTGCTAATAGCGAGAGTTTCTGAAAATATTATTATTATTATTTTGCTGGAATAAAGAGAGGGACAGCAGCAGCACAGCGAAGAGAGCAGATACCATCCACAAATGTCCTAATACTTCCACGTTCAGTGTTTATGTTAGGGGCAAAGAAAGCTGCTTTAGCTCCCTTTCAACACGTGTCTGTTAACTGCTCTGGAAGGAGGGTCAGAGATGCACAACAGGCAACAGCCTGGCCTGCTGAGTTCAATGCAGTCTGGCAGCAAAGAGCTGCAGGTCCATCCTGGGAGAGAAGATAGTCTTGCTCTTGGCTGTGCTGGTTTCAGGCAGGAACAAGCTGCCTTCCTACAGGGAACTGGCTGGCCCACAGTGGCCGAGAGATCTTGTTCCATTTCCACGACATGTCAGGCTCAGTGGTCAGGCTGGGGGCATGCACAGTTAGCGAGGTGCAGAAGTTGTCATGCTGGCTGGGGGGTTGTAGATCTTTTGTCTCTCTGCTCTTGGGCTCGGGGTTGGGTTTTTTTCTCTCCACTCAGATTTTACCTGATGTTTTAGAATTTTGCTTTGTCGGTCCACAGGTGGTGAGATACTGTATCATATGTTCTATTTTCTGTTGTTTTAATTACTTATTAGTAGTAGTATTGTTAGTATCACTATAAGTTTCTTTTTATATAATTAAATAGTTCTTATCTCAACTTCTACCAGCATCCATTTTTTTTTTCTTTTTCTTTCTTCCGCCATCTAGAAGTGATAGAGAGACTGCGTGGTACTTAATTGCTAGATAAGGCTAAACCACGACATTGGCACAGCACCAAATCCAGTGACCTTCATTCTTGTAAATGTTTCCATTAACACCAGCACTCTCTGACCTCTGGTAATAAATCAGTGTTAGTCTTGGCTCTTCAAAATCGTTACTGCTTGCATGTGTATGCTCCTGAATAAAGACTGCTAGGTGAATCGATATATAACCAACCATAAGAGTTCTTTTGAATTTTGATGGAAAACAACACTTTTTTGCTATTATTTCCTAATAATGATTGTAAACTTACTTTCAGTGATGAGAAGGGACTACTCTGTACTAATAGCAACCATTCACTTCATATAAGTACTTTTATTGTTACATGAGTTTTCCATTTTTCTGAGGTGAGATTTTTATTCTGGGTCCTTAAATATATCCCACAGTTATGTGCTACCATATAGCTTTGCAGGGACTGAATTCATATACACAAGTGGCACTGGTTGCACCGTCCAGGGTCTTTCTCATTTTGACTGCATCCCAAGAGTGTTGATGTTGTGTCAGCGTTTTCACAGCTAGCTCAATTACCAGCTATTTATAACTGAGTGGCAAAAAATTCTCTGAAGATTCAGAACTGAAGGGAAGAGCTTCAGGGTAGACTTAACTATGAGAAGTGCCAATAAAATAATGTAGCACCTTAAACTGTTTTGAGGGAATGCACAGTGTATGTATATATGCATAATCTGCAGTTGCAGCCATTTTCTTGTGTAGTTTTGTATCTGGAATGGGATATACGTAGTTTTGAAGTTTATGGTCGTTCTAAGGCAAAACTACAGTTTAAAGATTTTGAGTATCTTAGTTGGGTATTCAAATATTCTGTGTGTATCTACAGTCCCCTGACTTTGAGTTACCTAAATGAATGAAGCTGTAGTCACAAAAATTTACACAGCTTCTGAAAGAATTTTTCTAAATGTGTGTTTTTAGTGAAAGGGAAGATTCAATGTTCTCAAGAGAACTTTTATTGATCAACAGAAATTGCGTAGCCCAGAGGAACACCCCTGTGGCAGTGAAGCTGGAGATCTTCCCCTGTGACAAAGAGTTGGTAGAGCTGGGCTGGGTTATCCTAGGGAAGGGACATATTCAGGGGACCTAGTAGCCCCCCAGCACCTACAAGGTGTCATCAAGGAGACAGATCTGGGCTCCTCACAGTGCTGCAGGGCCGGAGGGTGAAAGACAACGGGTACAAGCTGCAACAGATTCAGGCTGGGTATAAGGAGAAATTGTTTCCCCATGAGGACAGTGTGGCAGCAGAGCATGTTGTGCTGAGAGGCTGTGCCATCTCCATCCTTGGAGGTTTTCATGCCCCGACTGGTCCAAGCCCTGAGCAGACTGGTCTGACCCCAGAGTTGGCCCTGCTTTGGGCAGGGGGTTGGACTAGAGACCTCCCACGGCCCCTTCCAACATGGATGGTTCTGTGATCCTTTGTGATTTTTCAAGATAATTAATGAGTTTGTCTGTGAACAGCTATTTGGCAACTTCTGAATATCAAAGCTTCTTGTATTTGTCAGGCTTTTTTTTTAAAGAACAGATGTAATCAAGAGAAAATTTAATGCCTTCTCTGCGAATGTTTCCCAAACTATATTGGAAAGCTTAAAGTGAAGTAAAGAACCTGAAGTGAAAACTTAAAAAGAAAATTGAGGTGTCAGAAAAAAACATTTTAATAATCATATGTAATATGTCCTTTCGGGATAATAATTTAACATTTTATCATTCAGTAATAATAGACAAGAATGAAGTAAATGAAGTAAAAGAAGTAAATAGTTGTAACATTATTGAAATACATAAAACTATGCCAATTTTTTGCAAGCAGAAGGTTAACTGAGATTTACCTAGGGTTCTTAGCTGTGATCAGTTCAACACCAATTGTGAAGTGCAAAAAATCCATGATGTGATTTTTTAATGACTTAAAAACTTCTAAACATCTTCTGATAAAAATGACACAAAATACAACCCCCAAAACTTTTTCTGTATTTTTTCAAAAATTTTTTTAACTTACATTTCTAATAGTGTTTTTATGCATTTATTCAGAGAGCAGCATTTTTAATTATTTGTCTGTCATGTCTATGAATTCTGCTTTAGGATCAGAACCATTTTGTCTGAAGTGTGCTATGAAGAAAGAAGAGTTTACTGAAGTAAACGTGAATACACCTGAATAATCAATGTCTTGAAAATTAAATCTTGATCCCATTAAAGTGAATGGTCAAACAGAATTTGAACCAAGTCAGGCCAACATGGACCCCACATATTGTGTCGACATGTATCACTTGGTCTGAGAAATGAAATGTAGTGATTGTTTGAGGCAGCCCTATGATATATGTATTTCTTTTCTTGGTTCTCTGTCATGAAATTTACATTACTTTCTGGAGGAACTGACTAAATTTTTAAAAACTTGGGAGTTCCTAACATATCCTTGGCTAATTTGATTTGCACTATTTCACCTAGAGCTGATGAGTGCGGAAGCAGCAGCCACACAATGGTTGTTATAATGGAAAGATAACTAAGAAATGAAATAAGTTTATTTGTACATTTAATAAGGAGCAATTTCAAAAGGTACTGAGGTTTTTAACTTTAATACTACATTATAAGGGTGTTAAATATTTGGGGGGAAGGAGGGAGGCTGTGCCTGTGACGTGTCTGTAGATAAATCTATGTAATTTTTTAAGTGTGTTTCAAGTTTTGTTTGAATTACCTAGCCATAGTGAAGTATCTAACTTTCATTTACTTCTTAGGTAAATTGTGAATATTTTAGTTACTTTTGTATTGTGTAATACAAGATTCTGTGCCCCAGCCATAGGCCACTGAAATGAGAATCAGAACTTCATGCGGATACTTACTTTCTCTCAATTTGCATTACTTTCTCCAGGTTACATATTTAATATTAATAATGCCTTATAAGTTTTGCAGTTGGAGAAAAATACCCAGTGTATATACTGTAAGTAACATAATGGACACAGGGTTCCAGTTACTGCTAGTTTGCTTGGCTTCAGAGCCCGAGCAGAGCTGTACTTGTTACCATTTGACTGGTCCAGGCAGTCACTGCTAGAGTGGTGATCAGGAAAGGCAAAAAATGAGCAGAGCAGTTTAATTCTTCCAGGATTTAAGCTATGCTAGCTGCCACTAGGAAAAATACCAGATCACTGTCAAACCTTATAGTATGCCATGACAGACAGCTCCTAATATTGTTCTATTCCCTTTATTGTTCAAGGGCTGGTATATAGATACTGAGGGTGAACTTTTCCCAAACACAAGCCCAGGTCCACAGGTGCTGAACCCTAGTCCTCAGGGTCACAGCCATGAAATTAACAGCAGCATTTTCTCTGATTTCAATGGATGTCAGATCATTGAGATTTATTCCTCATCTCATTATATGATAAAATAAATGGGGGAAAAAGCATTCTCATATAGGACAGCAGAGTTGCTGACCTTTTTGTTTCCCTTTTGTTGTTCTAACTGTGATATTTGAATCACCCTTAGACTAAGCAACTTGTGACATCTCACAATGACATTGTTGGTTAAAATTACATTTTCCAAATACTTTGGATGTGACAAGTTATTATGGTACACCCCTTCCCTTAAGAAATCTGTCCTGACTGGCCTATGACTTATATCCTTGCTCAAAGACAGTGTTTCAAGTGAACTTGGACACTGACCAAGGTTGTGGTCTTCAGATTCTTCTGTAGAAATAGGCATGTTGCTACTTAGGCATTTTAATATGCCCCTGCCTGTGAAATCTAATGAGGCAGTTATAGCCACTAATGCCTGCATCTTTCCAGCCTCCCAAGAAGGGGCTTGTTCAGCCTGGAGAAGAGGAGGCTCCGAGGAGACCTCATTGCAGCTTTCCAGTATCTGAAGGGGGCCTACAAGGGTACTGGGAGAGGACTTTTTACAAGGGCCTGTAGTGAAAGGACAAGGGGTAATGTGTATAAATTGAAAACAGGGAGGTTTAGATTAGATGGCAGGAAGAAATTCTTCACAGAGAGGGTGGTGAGGCACTGGAACAGGTTGCCCAGAGATGTTGTGGATGCGCCATCCCTGGATGTCTTCAAGGCCAGGCTGGATGTGGCTTTGAGCAACCTGGTCTAGTGCAAGGTGTCCCTGCCCATGGCAGGGGGGTGGAACTAGATGATCTTTAAGGTCCCTTCCAACCCTAACCAATCTATGATTCTATGATTCTATGATTAAGCTTTTGCTTAGCTGGTGTTGCAAAGTAATCATTGCTTAATTTATGTTTTTAGGAACAGGGGTGAAACTTTCAAGGGCAATACAAATAACTAAATTGCTCACTTTAGGAGAGATGACCAAGAAGTATTTCTGACACCGCTGTTTGTCATTCTGCTAACATGATCAGCAAGAAGCCATAATCAGTGAATCACCAAAGTGTAATACAAATGCCTCTGTATCTGCTTCTCTTACTTGCAACTGTTACAACAACAACAAAAAAAAATCCGTTTTCTCCTATAAGAGCTTTAGGTTTTGTGTTCACTGTCTGAGAGATTTGAATGACTGGGGAAGTTCAAAACTATCCAAAAATGTCCCACACTGAGAATAGTTGGAATAAAGTTTGGCCTCAGAGAAAAAGTTGTTTTATACTATCAGAAACACAAAGGGTGGAGTGGTATTTTAAAGGCCATTTTTGCACAGCAACTAGGGACCTAGGTGATTTACATTGTTCCGATCAGTTCTGATTTTGTGAAAGTTTGTTTGTTCCTTCTCAGAAAACTTCTGCAGAAGAATACCTATGTTTGACAACCTTAATTCTTGATCGATGACCTTGCACCTGATGTTTCTGGCCACTTAAGGTGACATTTAACTCAGCCTAAACCTGGCTATAAATTAGAACCAGTGCTGCAGAGTTACATACAGCTGCCATATGGAGTATGATCTCAAACGCAGAGTAGGTTTTACATTGTGTGCTGATGAGTACCTTGTATCATTCCCAGCATATGTACAAACAAAACCTTTCTATCTTCTTTTTAATGGGTGTCTGCTACACTTAATAGCTTGAAAACTGCTCACTTATTCTGATAATAAAACTTTCAAATATCTATTCTAATTGTGTGAGAATGTGCAGAGCATTTCCTGCAACATACTGAGAATCACCTGCTGTAAATATGAATTTGTATTTTTCTCTGTGGATAGAATTATAGATGTACCTATTCCACTTCTTTTAAAAGTTAAAAGGACCAAAAAAAATCTTTTAGTAAGAAGTGAAATTTGCACACTACTTCCAACCAAAATATGGTTTGTTTGTTCTTTTAAGAAACCACTGAATAAGCACATTTTGCCTTTTGATCTACTGATTGAATTATTTTTTTCATGGTCTTTTTAGCTCATGCCCAGATTGCATCAGCTTCAGAACATAGCTCTAATGAAATGCAGTATTGTGAAAGTGTTCTACATAGCTGTCTGTAATACATTTCCTAAATAAATACAAATTAAAATCATAAGAGTAGACTGTGCATCAAAAGCCTCCTTTCTCAGTTCTTGGCATCTGTGGGACTTGGCTGGTATTCTGTTTTGCCAATTGAACTAAGTACGAGCTCGTATAAAGATCTTACTCAGTCTGACCAGCATCTTTTTTTGTATCCTTGGAGGTTTTTCTCATCACTTACGGCTTACAGTTGAACAGGGAAGAATTTTACTCCTTGGTCCCCTTAGACACTGTGCAACCGTGGATGAATACTTCCCTTTACTAAAAAAGATCAGTGCAATTTTTTCTTCCTATTCATACCTCCCACATGAAAGCCAGAGCTCACACTGTAACTTAATGCTGTTTTTGAGCATAAGAACTCCTATCACTGTCAAAGCATGTATCTTATTTATTCTTCCCTACAAACACAACTCATTGATGGTGAAGTTAGGACTATATTGTGTTCTGTCATCACATGATCAAACCTTAATTTACTTTGCAGGAATTAAACAAGTTGCTAGATAGAAGAATGTAGCCCACAGGTTATAAGCATCCAAATTAATGTTCTTCAGCAGTTTCTTAGAGAAAAACTTTAATGGCTAAGTAATAACCATTTTGTCTAAGTATCCCCATGAAATCAAAACAGATATAATTAATCAACTCAAATCACAGTGACTGAAGTATCCCTGCTCCCCACTTTTTCTTTCCAAAACAAATTCTCCCTGTTCTTGAAAATAATTGAGTAAAGTTTCCTTCATTGCCAACTGTGACAGTGCATCACGTGTTTCAGCTATGCACATGGCTAATGTACGCAGTATCACACACATTCCTGAGACGAGGCAAACTCCTGCTGATCTTGTTGCAATGTCCTCATGCACCAAAACTTCCTCTTCTGGATTCCAGAGGGAGATGCAAGATTTCATTCACTGACACTTGCCTTGTTTAACAACACAGCCGGAGTTCATGGAGAAGTTTCTATGAAGCATCAGCATTGAGGGAGGGGTCTGGAAAGGGTCAGATTTCAGTAAAGGAGGAGAATAGAAATGGAGATATCTAAGTGGAGCAAGAGACAAGGCAAGAAATAGTGCCTTTCTGGAACTATTTCTTCTGAGTCTGACTTAATCGAAGAATCATGAGGATAATTTTTATCAGCTCTGAAAAATATGGTTGGATTTGCATTTGAATTCTGTTAATATTGCAGGGTTTAAGGCATAATGCAGAAGCTGAAACTGTAAGTATGTGTATGTTAACAGATAGTATATCATGAAGAAATAGAGTGCTCTCTGGGCTTTCAGAAGAGGATGTCCTCGGCAAACTCTCTCCTGTCCTACCCTAGATGCAAACAGTAAGAAAAAGAAAAAAAAATACCCAGGTGAAAAAAATATGAAGAACCGGCTTTTACTAGGTAAAAAGAATGCTTAGAGCAGGATTGTGGCATGCCAAACTAATTTTTAAGATGGGCTGTTCAAGAAATCAGTCCAGACTGGAAAACAGGGAATTAAAAGGAGGACTCTGTTTCTTAAAAGATTAAAACCAAATGGAGTATGATACTCATGAAGAGCAGATGATGATGGGCGCTGTCAGATAAAACAGAAAACTTTTACAAAAAAAATACCTTCTTTAAAATACATTGGTCAATATACCTGTCGAGGAAGAAAGTGTCTTGTAAAAGTGAAGAAAGCTCCAAGAGTTTGGATGTGATAGTTTCTGTGGGCTTGACTCAGGAGCATAGTTAAGCTAGATGAGTAGATAAATCTAGTCTAGTTGAATGACAGTATGCAGCTCTGTACATGACACAGCGGTTGGGCAAATGACCTGGCATCAAATGTATCCTTGCACTGGAAGGTTGGGAGTTCAATCCCCAGCTGGGGTTAAGGCTCAGCCTTGGCCCCTGACATGAATTTAACTGAAATCTGCTCTGTCTTCAAGGAGCTAAGAAAGTCTTGTCAGTTAGAGTAAATAATAGAAGATCAAAGCTAGCTACCTTTCTGTACTGAGGTTGCAGGGGAAGACTGATCATCACTTAGCATTATCTGACCTTTAGTCTGGATTTTCTTAGACAGTCTGATACCACTTCAGATTAAAGGACATTTTAAATCCCTTCACTTAATAGCAAATTTGAACTGCAAACTACAATGGCTTTTGAAGGTATTTTACACATAATTTAATTATATTAATACCTTTGTGTGACATACAAAGCAGTAACTGGAAAAGTTCCTCCCTTCTCTCCTTCCTGAGCTACTATGTATTTTTATTCTGGCAAATGTGTTTTTGTCTGTAATTTAAAGCTCTGTTCTGGAATACATTTTGTTTCATTATTATTTTACAGTAAAAATGCCTCTTCCAACTTTGTTCTGAATTTTTAAAGCTAGAAAAAAGCTTTGGATTTTTGACCCACTGATAAAACACGTCTTAATGGGTGAAGAGTCAGAAAAATACTTACAAATTTTGTAATTCCCCAGAGAGATTAAAAGACTGCTATGCAATATTCCCACAAAAAAACACTGGAAAAAAAGTCAGGACAAAGTCACAGAATATTATTCTTTTTTTCCCTCTTTGCCCACACCAAAATTCTTGCTACAGCTGAACAGTGCATCTGAGAATTCACATCTAATTTAGATGGATTCTATGGTTTCCTTTTTGTAATTTTAAAAGGACTTTGGGCTGAGGCACTCACAGACACCTCTGGAATGCCAGCTATCCAGTTTACTGAGTGCAAGGCAACACCTTGTGAATGTAGGAAGTGTTAAAATAGTGCAGGTCCTTTGGTTTTGCACATCATAACAGATTTCACAGTGCAGTGGTTAATGCACTTCATTTAGGATAGCCCTGCTATTAGCCCAGGTCCTAATCCTGGCTCCCAGGACCATTCAACTATTTTGAAATTAAAAATTGTAACTGCTTTGCAAGTTGGACAGCTAAGTGCATTAAGCTACACATACTTCTGCCTTCTTTTCCATCTACTCAATGCATCTTTAATTTGCTGCTTTGCAACATCAGACTTGAGAACTTGAGATGCATTTTTTCCAGCATCGGGAGAGGGAAGAGCTTGAATCGACATAAGCAGGGAATTTAGTGCATCTCTGAAAATTTCCCATGAGTGATAAGAAGGAACTTTACCTGCAAAATCAACTCTTACTTTGGGTGTATTTTTGAAGTGTGAACACTGATCAGATTAAACTAAACAGCGTAGAGCTACCTTGCTGAAGTGACTACCAGGATGTGTATCCCAAGGCAGTGAAGGTACTTCCCAACTGCTCTACAGGAAGAAGCAGAGCAGGAGGGAGCCTGGTCTTTCCTCAGGGACTAGTGTACACCACACCAGACAGCAAGTGCTCAGCCTGGCCTCTTTCACTCTGAGTACTCTGAGCAACATAAGCTGTTTACTTGCTCAGTGTTGATACACTTAAAAGCTTTAGTAATTACTTGTCAATTCTGCTTTTGAAAATTGCAGTGATATTTTTTTTTTTTTTTTTACCCCAGTGTTTCTTATTTTAAAAAATTTTCACTGTTTCCCAGCTGAGGTACTTTCTACGCTAGTTGAATCTCATATCTTCCCTTCATCTCTTAGCTTATGACTCCACAGAGAGCACTTCTTGGCTGACACATTTTGAATAGTTTCATGTGCAACCGCACATTCATGTGCAATATTGCTCAAAATCTCAGCAACATTTAATAAACACTGTTAAATGAACTGGCCTATGTACACCCAGCTAGGTTTTTGGAGATAGGGAGAGCAAGTAAGTGAAATAACATGGAAAACAAAATCTCCCAAGCACAGATAATGGAAGCCAGCTCAATATGTTCAATAGTAAAATACTTGGTTTCACACAGTATCTTCCCAGTCAAAATGTTTTGTTTATGAGCATGCCTGTAGTACTTCAGGGTTTGTGATCCAGAGTTAGGTCTGAAGCCTGTGGTATGAAAAAACCAACATAAAAACCCTAAAGAAAAACAATACTTTTTCCTTTTAATTATTTTCACATTTTAAAGCTATAAGTTAATTGAAAAATACAGTTACTATTTCAGCATAAAAAAATAAGATAATACACAACTGAAACAAAGTGGAAATTTCTGTACTGAAGAGAATAGATGTGTCATATAACAACATTGATGGATCTAATTTCTGGAATATTTTTAAAATCCTATCTTAATATAATATATTAAATGATAGAATGCATTTTATCACTTATTACGGTTTTAATTTTTTATGTCTAAACATATAGTTGAATAATCTTGAAAGGAAAACTCATATTATTCCTTGTTCTTTCTTGTTCTGGCTTAGTAGGATAAAATACAGTAAACAAGTATGGCTTAGTAGGATAAAATACAGTAAACAAGTATGTTTTAAAAACTTACACCCATTTCCCCTTTCTTTTCTCAACAAACACCTCCACTCTTATAGGTTAATGAGAATAAAATTAGATCAATTCTGAAAAAATTATATACACATGCTTTATGTTCTGCACATGAATAGTTTCAATGAAGCTAATGGATTTTAGTTGTTATCGGAGTTAAGAAAGAATTCATTATATGAGAAGCCTTCCTCTATTTAGAGGAAATAAAATTTAAACTACACAGTCTAGAAGTAATGAGCTTACTATAAATCAGATATTTCATTGTAATGTTATGGTTGAACAATTAAATTAAAACTAAGACCCAGAATCCACAGGAAATTAAATTTGATGAATCAGATCTTCAGCTAGTGTAAACTCATAGAGACTAAAGGAAGTCAAAGATGCAGTGTTTGAACCATATGACTCTCTAATGAAATGTCTCTACAGCAAAATAAACTAACCCTCTCAATTTTCTTGAGCATCTTGTAATTCATACATAGTTGCACGCCTATGATATCCCATTATTTATGCCTAGATTTTGCATCCAGGTGATAATCAGTAGAATTGTTTGATCTGGAGCCCATGCATGCCTTGAGTATTTCTCTTGCGTGCCATTTACTAATCTTTCCTCATAGAGGGTATTCTAATATGCAAAATTCTAAGTGACTCCAAATAGCTACAGTCATTTTGAAAAGGCTATGACATACATTATTTTTCTTCACATTAGTAGTCTATTACTTTCTCAACAGAATAAATCTGACCTTAAAGCTCCAGAGATTTTAAATTCAGGGTCAGTGACAAATACGGCCTTGAAAGCTTCCAAATTATCTAGGAAGCTATACCTTCATGAATAATTTTCCTTCAGACTTACCAATGAATTCTGTCTATGTCTCACCAAATCCACATGGTTAAGGGTTGACTATTATGACATGCTTAGCTGATCCTTGTCCCCATCCAATTCGTATGAAAATAGTTCTTTTTCTCTTCAAAAATATGAAACAGCACATCAGTAAGTTTGATAATATACAAATAATTCTTTGCAACAATACAGATTAATAACAACTCTGCATTTCTGAAAACAAAACCTTTAAGCATTTTACTAAAAAAAGTATTTGTCTCATTCCATTAATCTGTAGTGACTTTAGGATAAGATACAGACATTATTTTTAGAATATTGATGGTTTCTAACATTATAAATTCAGATGAAAGCTCATAGCATGGTGTATTACACACAAAGAGTTATCAGAAATATTTGGCTTTGAAGTATATCATGTGGCTATCACCTCTAAAATGACTTGTATATGGTAGGGATACATATGTGTGTGAGCACAGTGTTATGTGCAGACTCCAAACCTCAGCCAGATATTGTTATTGTTGGTTACAGAGAATGTTTGTGAATCAAACACTTAGAATAACCACTCTTTCTAAGGTTGACCGCAGCATAAAATGGGAAGATCGATTTTCAGTGTTAACACTTCTTTAGAGAAAGGCTGCCACATATGGGAGAAGTAAAATGGTTTATAAGGAACGTGTGTATTTAGTCAGCCTGGACATTGCCAAAGATTAGGCATCCTTGATGGCTGATGTTTGCTGTGTTATTGATGAGAAATCAAAGTAAGCTCTGACAGAATACTTCCAGACAGGAAGCATCCACAACCTCTCTGGGCAATCTGTTCCAGTGCCTCACCACGCTCTCCATCTTCATCCTTACTTTGGTGGTCATTTGAAGACTTTAGACATTTTTAGTACTCTGAATAAATAGAAATGACGTCACATGTAGTCTGGTAATTTAGAATAGTGTTGCATGATTACGGAGGTTCTGTAATTTGAACACTGGAATAAGTCTCATGAAGGCATAAGCCAAATACTTCCAACACATGAATAATTTTCCTGTGACCCATATAGACATTAATAAAAAATCTACATAATCATTATTAATAACAGCAACATTATCCTGTGTTTTATTTCTCGATTATACAAACTAAGTTTTTGAGTATGTCTTGTATCTTATCAATGTTTATAGAAATTAAATCAAATTAACAGAAAACATAATAGTTAGCTGCTTATATATATAGCTAAGCTTGCTCTTTATAGTCATATTTATACCTTTAATAAGTGGAGAAGTCTTTCTTTGACTTTCTTTACTGAATGCCATTGCACACTAATTCTTTCTCCAAAATTCCGTCTTTCACTTACTAACCTAAAGTGATTTTTTGATCACATGGAAAAGATGTCTACACAAACATACTGTTTGGTTTGTTTTGGAGAAATCATGAGGTGCAGGCCACACAGGACTTTGTAACAGTGTTGAAACTGTCTATGTGCTGTACAGCTTGTCTTTTTCACCTTGGCTGATGCCACTTCTCCCACCTCGCAAAGATACTGGGAACTTTCTCCCAGAAAGATAAAAGGCCCATCCTCAGTAGCCTTTCACTATGTCCTTTGTGTGTTAGTTAGGAGGCATTTAGTTTTTATTTTTGTCAGCTGCCCTTGAAGACCCTTCCTGACCTATGTTCCAGTGAAACCAACATTTACTGAGGTATCACAGAATGGTTACTGAAAATCTGTGGAGTTATGCCCTTTAAATTTAATTTCTGAGGGGATTCGTTTAAGACATATTCAACACTGTTTCATTTGATATTGCTGCTGGATATCCATTTCTTTCCTCACTTTACCTCTTACAGTAAAGTTGAAGCACTCATGAAATAGCAAGAAAAAAACACATTTGGCTTATGTGACAGGCTTCACAGCCTGTACCTATGTCACCTGTGATCTGGGTGTAAAGAACATTCAAGGATTTTCCGGAGCAGTGGATTAAACCTGCCCCACAAGTGAGATCTGTTCAGTACCCAGGAAGGCAGACAGGCAGGCAGGTAGTTAGTTGGTGCTGGAGATATCTCAGCTGGTTTCAGGGTTAGGCTGACCAGAAGGAGACAGAATATGAATGCTTAACTTATGAGCACAGATTATATAAACACATTTTTAAATTTAATGCCACAGTGGTGATCACCAAAATACCATGCCATTTAGGGTTATTAACTTTTTAATGACATTGCTTGCAATAAATTATAAGAAACTTTGATCTCATACTCCTACCTTAATTTGAATTGATTTTTCTTTGCCTTTAAAGAAATTATTACTTGAAAAGGACTCTGTCAGGAGAGTGGAATGCATGTCAGTTTAGCAGAAACTGAAGGAAATAAAAAAACGTCTATCTGCATGTTGTAGGAGTTTGGCACTGAATACAATAGTATCACTCCTGAGTGGTTAGTCACAAGGGTATCCAGCTGTAAAAAAAACAAGTTCAGATTTGGCTTTAAGTCAGGACCTACTGTTTTTCAGCAAGACTGGAAATATACGGAACATAAAATGGTTTTGATGGTGCCAGAAAGGGTTTAATTTACACAGAACTCAGCACTATGGCTATGGGACCTCCCTCTCCCTCCAAGTTCTGAGAGAAGATGCAGTTGAGCAAACTAACCGTCAAGATGTTTGCAAAAGGTAAAAAAAAAGTAACTAGCTTCAACAACCAATGGAAATACTCCTATTTTTATTTTGCATTATTCATTTAGCGTGAAATGAGAAGATGCTCGAATAAAGCATGTTGGAAGCAATATTGTCTCCATGAATGAGGTTGTTATTTTGAAGTAGGAAAAATTTTCCCTGAAGCAGGGAAAAACCCCACATTTTCTTCATGCTTTTTTCACATCTTTCTCCTTTTTATTATGCATCCTCCTAAGAATGCATAATAGTTTGCTATCAACTTTGTTTCTGTTTGTTTTCAAAGCTAATAATAATCTTCCTGTAACAAGGTTATTGCTTTGTTTTTAAAGACTATTTTATTGGAGAAGTACAAAAGAAATCTCTATGCATGTATTTCCAAGAGACAGTGAAAGTTTTCTTATTCTTGTTGCTACTGCCATTTTTAAATGGGCAAATGTATTTCTAAAACTAAAAATAAATCAGCTCTTGATCCGATCTTCTGGAGACACTTTTGATTAAGACAGAAAACTACTAAAGAAAAGCCTGCTTGAACAGCTCATATGCTCCATATGCTCAGATATAAACCTTTACACTTCACTGACATGTATCATCTTTCTCTCTCCTCTGTTCTCTCTTTAAACTTTTCTCTTGAGGCTTCCAGCTATACAATTCTAGCTGGCTAGCTGTTTCTACTCTGTAACTGGTTAACTCCACTTCTGCCACTTCTTCTGCAGATCCATCTGTGGCTAGCTCTGTCCCCTCTAATGCTCATTGCTGCTATTCTTGTGTGAAATCATTCATGGGATATATAGTCCCCTCACCTTCCTTCTTACACTTCGTAAATTTACGGTCAGCTTTGTCAGTGGTCATTCAAAAAACTTTATCATATTCTTGATTTATTCTTTTAGTAACAGTATTTATATATAAATTACAAAAAAATCTTTCTCCTTTTTCCTGATGCCTTACTTTGACCTTGCTTGTGAGAAAGAACAGACTATGAATGTACAGGTCATTTGAGTTTATTCATATGTGACTTTTTTCTTCAAGTGTTGTTTGCCTGATTGTCAGCCAACTGCCTGACATTTGAAGAGGAACAAATTCTTTAGGAAATGATGCTTTCAGAAGGACACTATAGAGTAAGGAAAGGTGATGAATGCAAGGCATGTGAAAACAGAGATTGACTCAAAACTGGCTGTATTTTAGACTTACAAACCTTTTATTTTTGTAATTCTGCACTAGTCTCTGCTTCTTTGTGCTTTGTCTCTTTCTAACATCTAGCTTAGGAAAAGAAAAAAAAGAGATGCAAGCAGAGCCCATGTGCTGTCATGACATAAAAAACATGCATTAAATAAGATTTTAAGTTTCGATGTCCCAGTGAAAATTTACTCATTGTTCTGAGCGTGTACTCTAATGTAATTGATAATTTGAGTGTACTTGAGAGTCACTTAAATTTTCCACTTCTGAGCCATGAATTTCCCACAATCTGTAACTATCAAGTGCTTGGCTGGAGCAAGAGAAATACTCAGGTGGGGGAGAAATTCAGTGGGGCAGCAGCACCTTACAACACATAGGGTAGCTGAGATTTTGAACATACTAGTTTAGGTAAATAACTGTGACTAAAGATCTTTTTAAGCTGATGATGTTATTCTGGCTGGTAGAGTGAGGTTGAAAGATTAAAGTGATTTAAACAGGATTCAGTTTGTCTTCTGACTTAACCTGTTTAAAGCTTGAAAACTTCAAAGACTCCAAGAAAAAAAAGTATCCTGTACTGTTGCCAGAGAAAAACTCACTGAATCTTTTCAAAGCTCAGAACACTCAATGTTTTTCTATTCTTTCTATTTATTACTTGTCCTTTAGCATACATTTCTGAAAGTAATAGTTGAGATGTTGTTATTGGACCACAGTTTAGTAGTTACAGCCTTTGGTTTCCTGTAATAAGAATTTTTTTTTTTTTTTGTATAAAGAAACATCATTTTAAAAAGGCTAAAATACGATGTTGGGAAAGCATTTCTCCTCAGAAGCTCTTATTAAGTTTTCATGACCTTACTTTTCATAAATAAAATACAAACTTTTCATTGTTTGCTTTGATGATAGAAACCTGAGGAGTCAATGACATTACTGGCGATATAGTGTTACATAAAAGGTAACGCTTGGCTTTTTCAGGCAGTTTGAGGAATGAACCTCAGCAAAATAGCGCAACAGGTACGAAACCATTACAGAATGATGATCATCCCAAATATGATGGAAATTTCTATCAAAACCAACAGCGTCTCTATGGCTGTAAAGGTGGGGTCTCATTAGGACTCATTGCAAGATGAATCCACACAAATGGTTTCATATTCCTGCTCTTAATGTCCCATCTTAATGCCTTTCTGAAGCACAAAATCATCAGGTTGATAAACTACAATAAAAGAATATTCTTACGTGAGTTTTTATTCATTTGGATTAACCTCTTCTTATTGCAATAACCTGAAACAAATGACAGATTGATAGGAATATGAAATGCTTCTTTAATGAACTGTCACAACTTACTAGAATCTAGGCCTTTAGGCTACTGAAATAAATCCCTTTTATATTGTTTGAACAATTACAGTGGATTTGTGACTGATAACAGGGTCCTTTGGATGAATGTCTTAGTTTGTTATGCAGTCAGACTCAGGTATTATGTTTCAGAAGTCCATTATAGAATCACAGAGTCAGAGAATGGTTTGGGCTGGAAGGGAAATTAAAGATCATCTAGTTCCAACCCCCCTGCCCTGAAATTTTAAAATTTCAAGTCACAGAGGAGGTTGACATCTTTTGGGTACCAAAATGTCAATATGTATATGTGATTTCTTATGTTGCCAAAAACACGTGCTTTCTCTGAGTTTCTTGTTTACTGAGATTTAGTTAACCCTACTAACTAATTTGCCTTTAGCCCATTTGTCTTAGCAGTGGAGTACTGCAACATAAGTTAGGAAAGCTAAGTTCCCTGAGGCGGTTTTTTGCTGACTTTAACTTTAAAGTCATTCTTGTTTGGAATAAAACGGTATACTCCCTAATATATCTTCAGATATCTCAAGTCACATCTCACTCTGTTATGTGGAATGCTTAGAGATTCAAAAATAGTGTTTGTTTTACCTGATAAACATATTACTATTAATTGAGTACTGCTGATTGCTATTGCTTCTAAATCGGTCTTAATCCACACTGGTTCTGCATCCATACAGGCTGTTCTGGAGAACTGTAACAAAATAATCAGAACTATTCTGTGAACAGTAAAGTGACTATATAAATAAAGTTAATATACATCTTTTCCATGCTTGCGATGAAACCCGGAAGAAGAACACCTCTCACAGCTTTTGCAGCTGCAAGGAACTTCCTATTCAGGAAGAAATGCATAATCTAACTTTTAAATTTCTTCTGTAGTCAGACTAAAAGGGAAGCCAGAAAGAATAGAAATATAAAATCTTTTCCTTTAGAGGTGAACCTCAGATATGTTTCTCTGAAGAGGGGTGCATTGAAATTTCCCCAGCAAGTGCTGAGAACTCTAACATAAGGCTCGGAGCTTGTCATTCAAAACAATTAATTTTCATGACCTGTGTTTTGTAGTGACAATTTGTTTACCAAAATAAATCTAGCTGGTTGATGGATGAGTCAGTTTGAAGGGTGACTGGGGTAGGCACAGCTAAATTACTGTAAGTCTGATCTCATGTACAGAAAACAGCCTACTCAGCTGAAAGCAATATATCTTCTGGCCAAAATGGGATTGCTAGGATCCTGGGTGTACTTCAAGAAAGAAAAAAAATAAAAGGTAAAAAAAAAGGTAAAAAAAATGCACCAACAAACAAACAGAAACTATGGGATTGCTCCCAATTTATTTGTATTCAATATAAATTAAGAGGAACATGCAAAGAAGAGGAGAAATGTATTACATATGTTCTGTGGGATGTGTAGCATTAGCAGCAGGAAAACAAGGCTGTAGTATCAGACTTAAGAAATTTGTTTGTGGGTAAGGATTATACCTAAAATACAAGAGATGCAAGAGTTCCAAGTTTTTTTTTGTTTGGTTTTTTTTTTTTTTTTTGGTCCTGTTTCTCAACTAGTAACATGACACTTTTTGAGACAAATGGCCATTTTCCTGAAGAAACTGCCATCAGTGGGGATTCAGTGATGCTTTGTCTTAACATCAGAGCTCCCCACAACTGTCTTCCCATCTCTTTCACAATGCCTTCTCAGTGGGTTTAGTCTTGCATTAAAAATCAAACTTGTATTAAATTCACCAATTAAATATGTAAAGAACAAAGATAATTTAATTTTCCTGGCACTTCAAATAATAAATGAAAAAGAATTTTCTCCTAGATTTAGATGAATGTTTCCAGCATTGCTTTAATTTTTCTAAGGGATACAGATATTTAAACATTATAAGACAGCTTTGTGAAAACAAAGTGCTTTTTTCACTTGGACTATCTAGTGTTCTTTTCAGTGGTACGAGTACCTGAAATAAATATTTTCATTTGTGAAAGGGAAGAACTCATGAACAACATTCTTAATTCAGGATCTTACCTCTGATTATAAGCATTTGCTTAAGTTCAAGCATGCAAGTATACATTCTGAGGATTTAATGCTGGCAATTAAACTTCTGCTTAAATTGAGGTATGTATTTTGGTTGGTAATTCATAGATTTTGGGCTGAAGTACCCAGACTGATAAGACAGCATGAATTCATGAAGATGTCCAAAAATATATTATCAATCTGTCAATAGAATTTCAAACAATTTACATTGTAATGAACAAAAAAAGTTCAAAAACCTACCTGAATGTTCAAATCACTTGAAAAAGAGCATCTGAGCATATAAGTATACAATGATGACTTCTAGAGCTTTGTTTCTGTAAGCATCACCCCTTACTTTGCTGTCATTCACCTCACTTCTCTGTAGTAGAGAAAGATTTCTCAATAGAATGACATGTAATGTCATTGCTGATGAGATGATTTATGTTGCAGGATAACTACATGCACATCTTCTATTTTTGAATCCAGAGCCTAATCAGTTTTCATTGATGGATAAATAAAAATTCTGGGCTTCTGAAACCTAACTTAGAAGAGGGCAGTGAAGCTCCTGGTCTTAGTGCCAAACTGACGACACCTGTTTTAGGTGATAATTTAAAATTAGGAAATACTTTTAAAAAGCAGGTACTGAAGGATGCTGTTCTAGGCTCAGGCAATTTTAACATTTCTTTTCACTAAGAAGGAAAACTCAACTGTTTTCCTTTCCTTCTATTGCTGAAGAATGACATGGTCTCAATTAAGCTTTATTTACAAAACTCTATTTCCAGAGATCAAAACTATGCTGAGAGAAATATGGCTTCAATTTTTCCCTTGGATGGAGTGGTTTTATCAACACACAGAATTTCTTGTAAAATATATCCTAGAGAGAATATAAAAAATAAAAGTTTAATGTTTTTCTAAGTGCTCTATCTGATTGATGTTTTCCCAACAGAGTAATTTAACTACTTCATTGACATGACCTATATGCTAATTCTGTAGAATTAGTAGTAGTTCTTACACATTTGAAAAGTGAAATGGGAAAATTTAGAATGAAGGACCTGACATTTGGTACAGGAAGCCAAGGGAAAAAATCTGTCCCCTTTAGAGCCATTGCCAACTGGATATTTGGCAAACCCAATTGGATATTTGACAGGAAAACAGTGAGTAATTCTACATTTTATTGTGCATTGGAGTACACTGTGTTCATTTTGTTCCTGTTTTGTGTTTGACTATTCATTTCTTCTTTATGAATATGAAACTGTTTATAACTAATTTGTCTTGAGATTTATATTTTGAGTTGATTAAATCTATTCATTACACACTTTAGGGACTTAATTCAGTCTTCAGATTTACTGTAGTAGCACCTTATGGACTTTTGAGTATCCTCAGAAAAATTAAATTGTCCTAGCTCTACTGACTTAAATAAAATAATATAATTTACAGCTGAAGGTCTATACCCCAACAATTGTTAACTTTAGCACATGAAGACCAAAATCACTAAGAAAATTGCTGTCACAACTAGATCTGAAAAACAAAGCCAGCTGGCATCTGCAATTGTTTAAGATTACTCATTTCACATGCCTTTATTTAAGAGTTTGGAGGGAAAAGTTTTGAGGAACACACATACATACCATAAAGCCTGAGAAAGTTATACTAAAGAGGTTGAAGAAATTTGTTAGTTATTGGGATTCTTACATGGTGCATTCCTCTCTCAATTTCCATTAATATACTTTTAGCTGATAATGTCTGTATTTCTTGACAAAGGCCTTAATTATATTTTCTGTTCTTTGTTGTTTCTCATTTTCTTAAAATAGAAGTAATTTGAAATGTAAATATGTGGGCTGTTTCTAGTGTATGGAAAATTAGACCAAGTGAGATGAAGCTGATCAAGTATGCAAACACATTCCAGCTTTGAATAAAGTAGAACTTGACTTTATGGCATGTAGGTTAAATATGTTGTGCCATCAGAAGTAGTCTTTAAGATTTTCTTTCCATACTTATCTTTCATCACACCAAGACACAGTATTCCTGGGGACCCAGAAAGAAAATTAAACTGGAGTCTTGAACGTGTGATTAAATAAGGGCTGGTTTTCTGAGCAGTGAAAACCTAATTTGTTCGGTCATATATATGCAATCTGAAGTGGTAAAGAATAATAATATAGTAACGATTTGATTTGATATCATGGTGTAAATGGGAAATATGAGATTTGTTGCCTTGTTACAAGCTTGTTGTTATAAAAATCACAGCATAAATTTTATCTATCTACTTTAGAATTTTATGCTCTGTTCATCACCATAGTTCCTGATATATTTACAGGGAAGTAAAAGGAACACTGGTTTATTTAGAAAAGTCATTCCTACGACAGACATATTATTATACTTGGAAAGTCTATTTTCTGTTGCAAGATACGTAAATCACCACATGGAGCTTTTTCGAACCTTTGGTCCTATGCTATTCAACCCTTCAGAAGGTAACTTGCCACAAGAAAGTACCTCACTCTATGTCATGGCACAACTGTAATGAACTGCTGGTATCATAAGCTTTAGTGCCAACTGTTGAGCTGATTCAAATGTTACTCCAGTGTAGAGTTTCTTCAGTCCTGCTGTATTTTGTATAAAAGTGCCTATTATTTGGCCTGATAATGGATAACCTGGCAAAAGGTTGAATGTCCCTTGAAGTCCACAGACAACTAAATGGTGAGGGCCTGATGTTTCTTACTGTGTTGTTGAGCCTTTGACTTTCCATCGAGTTCCTTACTGTCCATGTGCTAGACCCCTGTCTAAGGTGAGGAAAAATGTGCACCAATGTCTTGCACATGTCCTGAATGTCTCAGAGAAGCTCCTGGGCACCCAGGCTGGGCTGCTGGGATCAAAGCAGGGGCATCTGCCACATATGTGATGCAGACCTCATGAGATGTGGGAAGGAGATGTGAGATATAACGGATGAAGAAGCACGGGCTCAGGAGTGATGGAAAGATGGATATGTTATGGTAGGAAAGGATGATGCAGAATTACATTGAGAGGGGTGGGGAGTAAGAACTTTTAGATTTACTTTGGAATACAGGAGTATTTTAACTATTTTACAGTGAAGATTTCACATACACTGAAGGTTGATTCAGAATGTTCTTTATCAAAATCCTTTGCTAAAGCAATGTTGAAGGCTGTCTTATACTCAACATTTTTGAGGCAACACATTTGGTGAGTAAAATAGAAAATAATAATAGTAATAATAACTGCAATCAAAATTTAGAAATGTACAATAAGAATCCAATTCAGAACCCTTTTTGACCGTTCCTACTTTGTTTAGCAGAAAAAAAAATAGGGAAATGATTCAGTAATGGAGTAGGGATAGATAATTTGGTTGTACATTAAAATGATGCAATTTAATAGGTAATAATAGGTAACTAAGGACAGGGACCAAGACAATGTCTCTGCGGTTAAATAAAAAAATGTCAGGGACTGATCCTTGAACCTAAAAATCAAATAGCAATGATTCTTTTTTTGTGGTGTTAAGCACAGCATGTGCCACAAAACTAGGGTGCAGCAAAATGTTGTTTGAAAGACAAAGCCTTTCTATGACAGTATTATAGGGATTTTGGAGGGCAGGAGGACTAAATCTAAGGCACAGTTGTTTTAAAAAGAAAACCTTGTAGGACCAGTTAAAAAAAGACAGTATGTTAAATAAAGTTGAAAGGTTCCTCCTGGGATCTCTTTTGCTCAGCAGTGCACATGTACCCAATGAGAAAATATGTTAAGTAAAAAAGTAATCTGGATTCATTTCACCTAACCAAACATGAAATAGTTCCTCAGACCTGTTGTATCAATGGAGAAAAACCTCTTGGAAGATATAATTTAAAATGTCCCAATGCAGAGCTAAAATAAATCAAGTAAATCATGCCTTGCAAATAAGGGTTTAACTTAGTTGACTTTCATGTCAGGTAGATTTAAAGCTTGGTCTTAGGCAACCATATTGTAGATGCCTAAACCAAGACTGGATGAATAAAATGAAAACATCATCTGTTGGTCAATAGCTGAGGGAGAATGGATGAAAACTAGTTGCTTACTCATATGCTTCCTGCTCATGTTATGAGAACAAATATTGTCAGAAAACTACAATGTTTGTAATAATGCATGCACAAAGCTGCAGGCCAGGCTGTTTCAGAACTAGAGATTTTATTTCTTATCTCTGACCATTCCTTTATGATATGGAAGTCATATCTTTTACTGTTATACTACTGCTAACTTTAGGTTTTGTATTATTCTGATCCCACAGATATTTATTCTTTGTGATATGATTCATTTTACACATGTAAGTTGATTGGTCCTTTCAGTTACCTTGCTTTAAAAATGAATTTTAGTCCTTTCTTTATCAGTATATTTTAAAATCACATTGATCACAGTTCACCTTTCTACTATTTCAGCAGGCATACTGTAACAAGATTCTTAACATACGGTTAAGAAAATAATTCTGCTGATCATTTGCATGCAGATAAAGAACTTCGACACAGTACTTTTCAAGCCTTGAGACATTTCAGAAATTTGTGGTTATATTTTAAGTCAGATATTTATGATTATATTTTAAGTTAGAATAAGAATATAATTTTTAAATCATGTTCATTAACACTGACTATAGCTCATTAAAAATGTGTGCTTCTGAATGGCTTTCAGAAGTATCTCCTGTAAAAATCTGAGATTTAATAGAACACGATCAAAACAAACTACTCCATACAAATTCCACATTTTGGAAAGTACCTCTCTGCTCTCCTCCTCCCACACATTACATTTGAGAAAGAAAGAAAAAAAAAATTCACAGCCTTTTCTGTTGTCTGCTTGTAATTCCTTGCAGATCCTTCATTGTCATTCACATTCCATTTACAGAATTTTATAATTTTGTTCACTGTTAATTAATGCAATGTTGGCTAAATATTATTGTACTTTTTATGTTCTTGGAAGTCATAAAGTTAATACAAGTACTCATTTAGAAATTAATTTCAGTCTTCACAGTACTTATTAAACCACAAAAAGGGAATATTCCTGTATTTTTAATTAGTTTCAGAGATGTTTTAGCAACAAGCTACTTATTATCACCACAGTTAAAATACAATTTAAATTAACTGTGGTGTCTAAATATTACACGTCACTTTATATACATTAGAAAAGTTCTATTTTTTCAAATTAACTAATTAAATTTAAACTCACATTAAATCATTCATTTTAAGAAGAAGAAAAAGATCAAAAATGCCCAGTACTCAAAAAAATATTGCCAAGTGTTTTGGTTTCATTCGTGCTACATATTTGCTACGATGCTTGGCTGAGCCTGTGAAAGTCCTACTGACAACAAGGAAAAAGCGGCTGTTTCTGCTGTCAGGTTCAAGACTGTGTGGTAAATTGTTGGGCGGTGAGAAGACACTTAGCAGCAAGCAAATTAATTGATTATGAATTCCCAAGACCAGCAATTCTAAATATGAAGGAAGTGCCTAGCCTGCATAAATGAGCAACCCTCCATATTGTGAAATGAGTTTTCACCAGTGTAAGTTTGAACCCTCATACTGCAGGAACAGTAATGACAGAAACACATTTACCGTGTCTTTATGTAAAAGTGCCTTTTCACCCCTGCTCATCAAATCACTGAAGAGGTACACAACAGACATGTCCACCAACTAAATGAACGACAATCACGGTGGTACATACAGGGGAACATGCAGAGTCCTCACTGAGGAGGGAGTATGAAGTACACCCATCTACCCTTAAGGGATCTGTTCTACTTCCGCAGCCACCTGATCTGCAACCACCATATATAATCCTAAAATCTTGAAGAAACATTTCCATGGTCAGTACAAGTTTTACTGAAAATTTTAATCTTACAATAATTTGTTTACAAATTGTGATTATTTGCTATTACTGACTTTGTCTTGCTGATGTCACTGAGTGGTCCAGTATTTATCCTCCAGCTTTGCAAGGAGGTCCCTTGAATTTTCACACCCTGACTTTTTCCTTACTGTGGCATTTGACCATAGTCCCACCTCCAAGAGACTGCAATTCCACCTCCCAAGACATTGATGCTCCTTTGTCTGTGGTGCAAAAGACAGGGTTGATCTCAGCCACCTACATGAGTTCAGCTGGAAACCTTAGTAACGAGACTATCAGTGAGCGTCAGCTAATGCCTCCCCTGTGCACACAAGTGCCTTTGGAGCGAAGACCCTTCAGGAAAGAGGTTTCTGCAGCAGATGGTCTGTGAGGAGATTCTTTTGAATGAATTTTCCCCGACCCACTACATATCTATGAACATACACTGCCTGTGTAAGACTTTAACAGAAATGTACATTCAATCATGTTATTTGAGCATCCTGCTGTTCAGGATTTGACATTCTCTGTCTATTGGATCTTCTGATTGATGTCCGTAAACTTTGTGCTGATTCTCTGCATTTTAGGTAGCCTTATATTAAGTCAACCTAGAGGCTTAGTTATCTGCACAGAACCGTATGTTACTGGAGAGTGGCCTTGTTCACATTATAATGGACTGTGAACCTAACTTTGTAGTGCTCATGTTGAGCTCTTACACTGAGTTTAGATGAACTTTGTATGGTTCCAGTTTTGCACTATGGTTTATTTATTTTTTGTAATAACTTCTTTTGATTCATATAACACGTATTTAGGGACTGTGGTGGGCCAGGAGACTCGCTTTATAATTCAGCTTTGAAGAATCTCAGACATAACAGATGAAATGGTTTTTATATCAGAAACTAGGTTTTTTGTCCTCTTGTTCATAAAATAAACAAGTGGAGATTAGATGATTTCTACAGAGCTGAATGTTTTAACCCGGTGGAATATCAATGGGTTGTATAAAACTGTTTGTGTTCTTTCTCTATATTGATTCCTGAGGAAATCAATATTTCCTGACAGGAAGAGAAAGGATTTTGCAGTGAACTGTCAGTCAAAAGATCAGTAATATGAATCCTTAGTTAAAGTATGTGTACTTACAAGTTCAGTTAATATCTTTATGGACTATTCCATATAATTTGCTGAACGGATGTCAACATGGTTTACAACAGAAATTATTCATATTCAACTGATGCAGAAAATCTTTTGGGTGTCTCAAAACAGATCACAACCTGGCTAGTTTACAAGAAACTACTTTCAAATTATCTCCTAATGTTAACAATCTCCAGGTCCACTAAACATTCAAATGTCCAGAATGTTCATAGTCCACTCTATGGACAGACAAGAAGATGCAGAATAACTTCCTTCTGACCAAAAAAAGGACAATTTTTTATAACATGAATATTTCTTATTCCAATTCTTCCATTTAAAATGTACATTAGTGAGAAATTGATTTTAAAAAATCTAGCCGTTTTAGTGTATTCTTAGACAGTGGGTAGAGGTTACAGAAAGGCCTTGGCAAATACCATCACATCACCTCACGAAAGAAATATGCACCTTTAATGTCAGGTCTGTGGACAGTCTGAGTGGTCCTTTGAACTTTTTTCCTCCCCTAGAATTTCTCATCCTGAGAATGAGATTAATCAAAGTGACAAACACCATCAACCACATGATTTTTTGGCTGTGGTGATCCAGTCATTCTAATTTCTGTCTGGACATCTATAATTCCTTATAGCTTGTGCCTGAGTACAAAATCCTTTCAAATGTTTCACTAAGTACAGAAACCAGCAGTAGTGTTATTTTCCATGCAGTGTTGTACCTGTGCTAAAGATTCCATTAATCTTTAGACCTTCTGTAGAGTGGCTTTGCTCATGCTGGAATTTTGCTAAGTTTTGCAACGCAACTATCTCTTCTGAAAAATGTGTTCCACAGTAGCCAGGTGAACTTTAGAACATCATATGCTTTAAGGGTGAAATTTTAACTGTGTAGGACAGAGCTATCTGACAAACAAATCCTAGTCTCTGGAGCATTAGAAGAGGTAAAATAACAGGATATTTGCTGACTCCCCAGCCTCAAAATGAATGTAAAATTCAGTTTTGATTCAATGCTTCTGTATCTACAGCTGGGAGTGTTGAGGAAGAAAGCACATAAAAAGAAGAAAGAAAAGAAGATAAGAGTAAAGAGACATGAAAATAAAAAATTAATTAAAATGAAGTAAACAGGGATGAAAGAAAGCAGAAGAACAAACACACTGGAGTTGTATTGACTGGTTATAGACCAGTAAAGAAGAAAGCTCATCCTGGCCTACTTTTGTTATGAAAGCATCCTCATGTGTGAATTGAAGATACAGGCAAATTAAGAGGTGAGGAAGGAGCATGAACAAATCTTCTTTGTTGTTCCATGATTTACCCTATACACATGATTTGTAGTTAATTCTGATTATTTAAACTGTCCTTCCTATGGCAGAGTTACTTCACAAATACTTCAAGCTTGTAGCAACTGTGTAACAAAGACAGTCTCTTCTGCAAATAGCCAAGATGCAGAAGATGGAAGGAGGATACACATTCAAGAAAAAAATGTTTAATTTTTAAACTCTCAAGATGGGAAACCTAAAGTTTGCAGCTTTCCCCATCTTTATTCAAATATGAATTGCAGGATCCTTATTCATGTTTATTGTGCTGAATTCATGTGGTATTTTTTCCCCTAGCATCTCTTCAGCTAGAGCAAATCATTAATGCTATCAATTCTACCAGCGAGGCATAACTAGAGTAATTTTAGCTCACAGACAGTGCTTACAAAACTCTGTAGATTTACAGACAGGTGTGTTGCAAAAATAAGGAGGTAAGGAAACAAACTAACAAGCAAATAGTAACTCTTAAACTATTATAGTACTCTGCAAGGAAAGTAATTAGCATTGTCCACACTTTAGGGGGAGTACATAAAGAAAATGCTCAAGAATTAAGTGACTTTCTCAGGAATGAAGATGGAGTAAACTTTATCTGAGCAATATATAAAATTCAAGAAATTTTGGCTTCAATTCCATTTTCCAGTTCCAAAATCAGACAAATCCAGTGTCTTGTATTCTGTGTAGATAACCACATGAAGAGATACCATATATTTATTACCAAGTGACATTTAAAATTTCAATACCATTTTTCCAGTGAAACATCAGAATATCTTCAGTTTCCTTAACCTTTTTAATGCATTCTAGAAACAGAAGGTTTAGTTTTCAAAGGTGAAAATAAACTAACTCTAGCCTGGACAGCCCAAGGGATGATATAGGTTCACAGAAAAATAAACTGTGATTTAACAGCCTAGTCTGGTCTTGTGTAAAAGAGCTACAGTATTTGGATATGTCTAGGCAAGATGCCGCCTTATAAATATGCATGAGAAACCCACATATTTCAGCTTAATCCATGCAGGACTAATATCTCCTTTTACAACATTTAGATTTTTCACTGCATTAAAATGTTAATTTCTGGAGGTAAAAGCAGAGAATTTTTTTTTTATTTTTTTTTTTTTTTTTTTTTTAATCATAGACAAAGTAACCATATCTGCTTTGTTGCAGCTGTTGTAAGTCATGAGGGTTCTCTGAATCCAGGGGCAAAGAGGTAAATAAGGCCTTAGAAGATGAAACATCTAAATGAACACAATGTAAACGTAAGCTGTGAGACCCTGTAACATGCTTAACTTATAGAGAGGCTTTGTAACAGCTGAAAAAAATATCACTTTCAGGAAGGAAATAAATGTACTTTTTTTCCCACTTCAGAACTCTGTAGTGGTTGCTGATGATAACATAAAAAACCAGAAATCTAATCATGTTCTGACTTAGGATATTCTGTAACTTTGCTAGGACATATTTTATCCTGGCAAGATAAACTGTTTATGGCCACTAGTATTTATATTGGAGTACATAATGGAGTTACACTCATCACTGATTCAAAGCTACCCAAGAGTTGGAGAAGGCAGTGACTCATTCATGCAAGATAGGAGACTCATTTGCCAAAGATGTGGGATGATATTTCACAGGTGAAGCATCAGATGTGAGAAATGGTGTCAGAAAGAGACTGTGAGATATTGGTACCTGTGCATGGGTTATACCATAATAAGAAAATATCCAACATAGTAAAGAAAGATCAGCAATGTTGCTAATACTTGCTGGAGGGTCATACTACATCTGCAGGTGGAAAATATTCATAAAGTAAGAGGTTCAACCAGAATTCCACAACTGTAAAAAGAAAGAGTGAGAATTTAATTTACAAACTCCAGTGACAGGTTGTTTACTCTCAGAGGTGAACAAATATACCAACTATTATTTATTCTAGCATCATTGAATTAGGCTGTGTTAAGTGAGGAGTTAGAAGGATGTGCACACTTGCAGAGCTATACACTTGTGCTCAAAGCCATCATTAATCTTTGGATTAACTAATAAAAGAAGTAAAATGAAAAAGAACAAAAGTTAAGAAAAACTTTGACATTGAAGACAAATGGCAGACCAAGAGGTATACACACAAACTGTACCTCATATTTATTTCCATTTTTTGATTAATATAAGTCTATGAAAGCTTGAGTTAAATATCAGAACATTAAAATGAAAGTACTTAAGCCTGTATTATAGGAAGTCAAACAAGTATTATCATAGTGATCCATTCCATCTTTCCAATCCATGATTTTACTAACATAGTTGTTGAAGAAGTTTGAAAAGCTTCTCTTTGTTTGAAAGCATCTAGTCTTTAAAGATAGATGAAATGTCACATGAATGCATTTGTTTTAATTTTATAAATATTAGACTAGTAAACGGTTAGGAGAAAAATTAAAATATTATCATACAATGAATAGCTATTGACCAATGCTCAAATTTTATGGTGATTCTCCACCAAAGAAGGAAAGTACTCCCATAGGTTGTCCTCCTTTTTTATATATGTTGACTCCATCAAGAACTCTCTCAAACATGCCACCATCAACCCATTTTGTCTAATTCTATTGCTCTTCATCTTTCTTCTTTCTACCTGTATTCTTAAACCTAAATTTATTTCCCTATATTTTTTTCTTATACTTAATTGCTTGTCATTCTTTAATTCCACCCATTTCTCACTTTGTAGGAAATCAGACATCAACATGATCCCTTCCTGCATTCTTCCCTCTTTCTCTATGTTAAATTGCATATGTAAAAATATCCCATTGTAGGAAAGGTGGGTAAAGAATTTCATTATCTGAGGTATATGCACTTCCAGGGCTGTGAACCAAAATGTATATTTAATTATATTCAGTGGACTGAGAAATACATTTAAGAGAAAATAAATTTAAGCTCACATATTATATTTGATTCCTAATGTTGCTAACATTATGTTTCAGAAAACATACTGATTACTCTCATCAGTGAAAGCTAATTCAATAAATAACAAACTGTGTCCTATAGGTTGAAAAGAAAATATTTCAGTGACATCTTGGAAGACAGCTCTGAAAAGGTATTCTTCAATAATATTTTCATACTTATATTAGAAAATATCCTATTTAAATCATTAACTATATGTTATGCATGACCCCACAATAAACAGGGGTACCATAAAATGATGATTTAATAGTTAATTTTTATTTAAGATATAAACACTACATATAGTACCATAAAGTTTTAAAACTAATACATTCCAAATTTTATTATAATACTGCTGCATTAACAAAATAAAAATATTCTTTATATTAAAGGTAAATTATTTATGTTTGATAGAGTATTCTGTTGGATTGGGTCTTAGCCCAGTTATCTCCAAACTCTTCCCTTACTTACCTAATGAAAACTACTAAAAAGAAGACATTTTTAGGCAGGCAGTGGTTAAAATGGTCCTTATAATGAATTTCACAGATACAGAGTGAAAGTGATATTGTGTTATTATTAATCAATTAATAATTATTAGAAATCTTGAACCGCTGCTATATTGATGATTTTTGTCATTCTTCCTGAACAGTAGCTTTCTTCTTTGTTTTGAACTTTTCTTAAAATAATATATGAATTCTTAATTATTTTAGATTTCATACTTGTATCTGAGGTTGATATAGTAGTTGTTTCCTTTTGGTTTTGATTAAGTACTGAAAATGATGACTTGGTTATCATGACAAAGCTATAATTTAATTGGTAGATGTTTGCCGAAAATTTAAAAACTTAAACTTTAAAATGTTTGATAGGATAATATTCATTAGACGTAACTATACAGATTAGAGTTGGGCAGTATTTGATGCAATCATTTTTTCATGAAGAAATGTGACAAGGATACTGTAGATATATTCAGTCAATTAGGATCTATGTATAAACATGTTGCCTGAAAGATCATTGCTACACTACTGTGAATCACTGGATGTTTACTTAATCCACTCATGAATTCTGATTTTTTTTTAATTTATGTTCTTCTAATGCATGACATTTCTCTACTATCATTACCCATGTAATGACAAGACCTAAATTTAATTTGTTCACATAAAAAGAGCTGAAAGACAGACAAACAGCTTCAGCCTCACATATAAACAGAAAAGTTATTATACTGCCCATTATATTTGATATTTGGAAAGATGGAATAAAAAACAAAAGGTGGTTCTGGGATTCTAAACTATATGCTACCCCAAGGGAAACCATCTGGCAAGTTCAGACTGCAGGAAACAATAGAAATAAAATGTATAAAGCTGACTTGATTTGACCTTGAAGACATAAATACATACCACATTAAAGCACTTACAGATAATATGTTGGTTGACAGTACAGAGGGTTTATAATTGGTATTGTATTATCCACTTCAATCAAGATGTGATTATGTAATTCCCTAAAAAAA
>NW_010258457.1:0-35160 GCF_000690775.1 Eurypyga helias
GACCCAGGTGCAGGACCTTGCACTAAATACTTGCAGCATTAAACATGAGTAAGAATTACTTTTAGAGGCAGATGATGGCTCTGAAGCTTAGTCCTCACTCAGTCTGTCAGATCCTTGAGTTTCAGAGGAAAAACTGTGCCGGAAATACAGTTCTTCAGTCATGCTTTTCATCACGTTACGGATCAGTAAACGGCAGTAAGTGGAGCTCTGGCAATGGGAAGGTCGCTGCAGGGGCTTTGGAAATGAAAGGACTATTTTGTGTCTCGTTTAGAGACTTCTCTTTATTTATTGGTGTGGGTTATCCAGTGGCTGGGGTAATGGGCCTCAGAAGAAAGCACTGTTTAAATAAAATAGCTGTGGTTTAGGGGGGAATAACTAAATCAGAAGTTCTGAGAAGTGACGACCATGTTCTCAGGAATCTGAAATGTATCTGCTACTAAAAGAAAAGCAATTTTTTCTAATTCCAAAATCCCAGTTTGTGAGGATGCTAAATCATCCCCGGGCTTAACACAATAGTCTCTTGGCAACTGCAGATACTTATCTTGAAAGATTCATTTTTACAACAGATTGAATTCTCAGAAAAGAGGCCAAACGTAAAGATGTTAGAAATCAAAGCAAAAGTCCAAAAGGGTTTTGAGGCTTGATTTGGTTTAGCATCCAAATGTTTGGATATTTATTTGAAACTTATTCAAGCTGCTTAAATCTGGAAAACTGGTAACAAGCTCTATCCTCCCTGCTCTGTGATGGAAAGTCTTGGCACATACAGTTCCAAATTGCATTGACCTTTTTTGCTGCCAAATTCTATTGCGTTTTCATTTCTAATTTACTGTCCAATCCAGCCCCAAGGTCTCTAGCTTTTACTACCTTTCTAGGTTTCCATTTCCTATTCAATATGTGCTTTTCCCCCTTGCTTAATAGTCTTCATTTTTTCCCAGTTAAGTCTCATCTTATTACTCAAAAAATTAGGGGCTGATATATGAGATCAGACTGACATTCTGTCTGGTTTGTTATTCTTTCGTCTATATTTTACCAGGTTCAGATGCTTCAGAAGGCATATTAAAAACACAGAAATGGGTCATTATGGAAACATTTGTCCATAGGAGGAATCCACAGTGTATTTCTGTGTTAACATAGAAGGGTTTATATACTCCGCTGTAATACCCAGCTGAAATAAGTGTTTCAATCTCAGCACCCATGTACATAGCTATGTTTTTCAGAATTCTATTAAACGTTCACTCTGGGTAATATCTGTTGGCAATGAGTTCCACAGGTTTGTTCTGGAGATCTATTGGTTGTTTCTGCCTACATTTGTGTTTCCTCTGATGAAACTGGTATTATTTATCTTATTCTGCTGACTTGCTAATTTTTCAAAGTGGTGCCACTTGTTATTGTTGTTAATATGCTAAATGTCACTTCCTTTTGTGTGGCACCCGAGATGCTATGTAGAAGAATTACAGTATATATTCTCCAGCTGATTTTTAAAGTACATTTGTGTAAAGTATATTTTAAAGGTTTTTCTCTGACATCTATGGCTGGCATTACCGACCTCTTTCTTTCTGGCAGCTCTTTTCATTGCCATCTTTTGGTAAGTAGTTGCATAAAAAACCTCTCTGCATGTTTCTCTGACTTTTTCCATTACCTGTGAATATTCCTGATGACATTTCTTTAACTCACTCTTCCTGACGATTGCACCATCTTTCTGAAAATTACATACTGAAAACACGATATTGCAGGTGAAGGAGGAGGATGCAGAGCTCAGGCGTCTCTTTAATGCGGCGGGCATGTTGAGGGGTGAGGGGGTCCCCTGCACTGCTGACGCCTCGCCCTGACGCAGGCACTGGTGAGTGCCACGGGTGGCCAGTCCTTGCTACCAAGGGCGGCCAGACCTGGCCTGGTTGGCTGTGTGAGCACCGCTTTGGACCGATGGCGCTGGGGGTCAGTGCCAACCCCGCGCCGGGTCGGTCCCACATCCGTGCTGCCTGGCTCTTCTCCCTTTTCCTTCCATTTCTTCCTTTACCTCAGCCTTCACCGCTTGCCAGCCGCGCTGGACAGGTGGGACCACTGCAGATCTTCTTGGCAGCACTTCCCGTCTTCACTCAGCTTGCTTTCTCCGTATTGGATGCTTTTGATCTGTGCTTGGGATTTATTGGTTTAATTAATCTAATCTCTGCAGTATCATCCGTGCTAACTGAAATAATTCCTGACAATGTTTTGTTGATCCCTGTGATTTCTGAATGAGAGTGCAGCTATGTGGCAACATATGGCAATAGTTCTTAGTGTGATGGCTAAGTTTAGCTTTTTAGAGGGGTCTTATTAGTTCTTTTTCTTTTAATCAAAGTTGTCTGTTTCTTGGAGATCAGGCCATTTCTGTGTGGTTCCTCATTGATAAAACTATGCGTTTTAATATTCTGTAAAATCCTATTGTGTTCCCACAGACTTCTGCAGGAGTAAACTTCATACAGAAATCACGGGACATTGCTACAGTGAAATGCACAGCAGTGCGGTGGTGTGCAGACCTTCTTTTTTAAATATTAAAATTTGCTGTTTATTTTTCAAAGCTTGCAGAAAGCACAATGCTTTTAAAATAAGTGCATGGCTAGATTAACCCAGGACTACTCCCAGTAATGGCAGTGGTATGGTTTCAGGCCTTCATTGGTCATACCAACAGCAATTTTATATTGGTAACTTCTCTTTACTTACGAACTGCCAGTGAGTCAGAGTTGTGATGATAATCCTGTCTTCCAAGGATGCGCTGAAGCATTTTGGATCCCAGTGCCTGGTATTTATGGGAGTTTTTTATAGAACAGACTCGGCAGTTTGCACAGTTTGGTGAATTCGTTTAGAGTAATTAGTGTAACACCAGGCTGGATTTGAAAATCTGTTTAAGCCATTCTACCCCAAGTATATCAAACTTCAAAATATCTACAATGCAAACATCGGTTTTGTTTGGATTATTTCATGTGCTCTTCCGGCTCTACTGAAATAACACTGAATAACTCAATGGTTGGTTGATATGGGTCCTGGTCGTTCGTTATACTTGTGGACCAAGGGCCTGGCTGCATCCCACAGGGGGTCCGAGATGGACGCCTTTGCCTCTGAATTGATGACTTTTGTGACCCTGCTAATACAAAGGGGTGATAGCAATTGTCCATCGAGCCCCAGCAGCCAAAACTGCAATATGCTGTACTGTAGTGGCAATCCATGTTGTCACCGTTGCCGTATGTCCTGCTACAACCGCAGAGCAGTGGCTTTGCCTTCCCATCACCCTGATTCTGCGATAGATGGTAGTGACAAAAGAACCCTTCAAAAATTTACTCCCACCTGAAGTTTTTTTTTCACTTGCAAAACAGAGAATCCATCTGTATATTTCTAGTATGATTTTTTTTCCCCTGGGGAGGGGCCAGTTTTACTCTACATCTCTTCCCTGGGATGTGCAGAAAGCCCTACCGTGCTATCTGGAGACACTGTGTGGCAGAAAGTGCCTCAAGAGAATTTCGTTTCATCCTTTATCCCAAAATGCTTATACAGCTGTTCAGCACTTCACCAGTTATTAACAGGAGCCTGTGCTCGTGTGGTGTCCTGTGAGTGTGACCTGATGAACAGCCCTACCGGTGAATTGGCTGGGGTAAAGCTGTTTTCTTGGTTGCAGTGGTATTTGAGCGATGCCCTAAATAACTGGGTAGTGCTTTGCTCCAGCCCATTACACCATGGCCACTTTTTCTCTGGTGAGTGCCGTGGCATTATGCTGGTGCTCTTTGCCTGTATTTTTGTTTGGAATAATACAAATTCAATGTTCTTCTAAAACTAACGTCTTGTTTTCTCCTCACCAGCAGAACTGGCCAGAAAAAAGTGGAGAAGGGATGGTTCAGGCTGCAGCCCGTGTCCCTGCCAGCCCGAGCTGCCAGCGTGGGCTCTGAGCACCGTGGGCTGCACAGGCAGGAGGTGGTTGAACGCAGGTTTGTGCCAGGACTCGAGGACCGATCAATATGACACGGGTAAGTCCAGGCCTGTTAGCACATCGCTGATCCCAGGCACAACAACAGAATAGCTGATATGAGACTTGATTAATGAATAATTAATTAGAATGTATTCTAATTAGTGTCAATCAACTTGCGGGTATGGAAAATAGGACCAGTTGATAAGATTGACTTTGTTTTTTTAATGAGATGACAAATGCAGTAGACGAGGAGAGTGTTGGTACGTTAGCCTTTTGCTTTGACAGCAGCGTGGCGTCTGGGTTGGAGCTGGGACGCTGCTGGGCCATGTGGAGAGGCAGCAGCTGAAGTGGGGAGGTGAACGTGTGTCCGTCACGTCTGTGCAGGGCTCTGCTGCACCCACTGTTCCTGGAGGGACGGGGATTCAGGGAAGGGGTGGGCGGCCTTGCTCATGTCCAGCTGCTGTGGAAAACCTCTGCTGAGTTTCGCTGGATGTGCATGGGGAGAGGGATCACGCAGGGAGAGGAACCACACAGGAAGAGGGACCACACTGGGGAGAGTGACCATGCAGAGGGATCATGTGAGGGCATGGGTGGCAGAGGGTAAGGGACAAGAGAAGAAGGTGGGCACTGAGGCTCAAAGGAGTCAGTCTGCTAGATCCAAGAATGAGATGGGCAAGGCATGATCTGATCTCAGCCTGTAAGCGTGAGTTGAGAACAGAAAGCTTTTCAGTTTAGTGGCCAGGGATATGAGGAGGTGTAAAGCTGGGAGCTGGGATAGCCGTACATTTTATGTATGGTGAGGGTAGCCTGGAAATGGGGGCATCCTACCAGAACTGACGGCTGACTCCTCATTGCCAAAATGGCTTAATGGAGACTGGTTTGTGGTTTTCTGAAAGGGTGCTTTACTTGGAAAGGAATTAATCCTGGAAAATCTTATGTTCAAGCCCCAGTGGATGCTCACAGCAGCCCTTCCTGATTATGGACTCACGGTTACTTGCTCCAGTTGATTTCACTGGGAGCAGGGTCAGACCCTTGCTCCGTGGAGGAGCGGCCAAGTGCCGCCCTGCCGATGGCTGTCGTGGTGCTGTGGCACATGGGCATCGGTGGCTCTGTGGCTAATCAACACATCAGGATTTGATTGTGAGAAGTCTTATGGACCCCAATAAAGATCAGTAATCATTAAAATTAACCACATGCTGATTTAATCAACATATAGCTTTGTTAATTACTAGCTCTTTCTTCGTGTCCATCTGTTTTAAAGATTTTAGTGAACCTGCAGCAGATGTTCATGTAAATATAATAAGCTGGTTGCCATGTAAGTATAACATTTTCAGGAGTGTTTGTGTAACAGTCTTGAATTTACTTGTGCTGTTGTCAGTACCACGTCTTTAGTGGCTTAAACACAAACCTGACAGCATTGTTAAAACCCCCATCAGACAGTCTCTGCTGTCAGCCTGTCCCTCTGCCTGTCCTCCCACTCCTGTGATCTGTGCTCGATGGCCCAGGCCCTGGAGATGCACCATGGCATTCCAGCGCTGTCCTGCCAACTGCCACTAAGGATGCAATAGGATCCATCTATTCACGCTCCTTCTAGGGTGTAAAAACATAATTTCTGTGCTCATGGTGAACATGATCATTGTGAATGGCGGAAGTGGAAGTGGTTGGTGCAGGCTTGCAGCCAGCTTTCCCGTCCGAGCCGTGGTGCCGGCGGAGAGGCTGGTTCGGAGAGAGGGAGGTGGGCAGGGAGCCGAGGGGAATGCCCACGCAGGGTCCTGCCCGGGTGCAGGATGGCCAGGGGAGGCAGCGGTGAAACTGGGCTGGTGTGATGGGTACAGCAAACAAACTGGCAAGTCTTTTAAAACCTGAAATTGCCTTTTAAGAATAAATACCCCGTGGCATAAGATGAAAAAAACCCTAGATTTTGCTTTGCTGCTAGTGACTAAATGGGGTGTATTTTGCTGGATTAATTTTTTTCTCATGAAACAGAATCCCCAACACAATGAGAAAAAACACATGAAAAAGTCTTACATCTGCAGAAGAGCTCTGTTTTGCTGAAAATACTTTAAAAATTTATGACTTCGCTTTTAAGTCCACAAGCTTAATATTAGGGTTTTGAGGGGTTTTTTTTTTAGATTTGGCAGCACATGGGGCTGTTGCTGTGTGTGTGAGGGTTGCAGATCTGGGTCTGCGGAGATCTTTGTCTCTGGGAGCATCGCTCTTGGTACGTGCCTTCCCCGGTGGTGTGCAGCGAAGGGGTCTCGGAGGCAGATTATGGGCATGTGGAGCAAACCTCTTCCACTGCAAACCAGGGGGAGGCGGAGTGGTCTGCCCTAGGAGCGAGATGTGGGTTCAGTGCTGGGGAGACAGCACCCAGCCCCAGCCCTGCCAGCACAGGCACCCAGCACCTTCCTGGCCAGAGGCATCTCGTGGTGGTGGCCTCTTCCCTGTGAAGGGAAGAGGTGGTTGAGCAGGAAAACCTGGCTCTGTATTTGCCTGTAATTGATCTTTGTTGGATTAAAACAATGTTATTGACCTAACTGCCCAAGTTTCCTGTGTGAAAGTAGACCGGCTGCAGTGGGTCGTTTCTGCCGTTTGTGCCGTGGCGAGGATGAGCCAGGACAGGTTTTGACACAGATCACTGTGTGCTGCACGCTGTCAGCCTGCTGCAATGGTGGGCAGGGGGAAATTGCCATGAAGCTACCGGTGCTCGAGAGACGGTGGGTGCAAACCCAGCCTCGGCGCACGGGTTTGCCCACGGTTTGGTGCTTCCATCCTGATAGAACATTCACAACCTGGCGCTCATGCCTCTCTGACATGAATTTATCCTTGTAAAGCATTACCCAGCAGCTGATTCTGCATGCTTGTTGGAGGCAACATGAAAAATGAAATGTATATTTTGGTGCTGGTCGGGGGAGTAGAGGGCAAGATGGATGGATGTTAACTCAAAGCTTCCCGCAGAGAGCTGAGTCTGGAGTTCTCTCTCGTTTACATCTGTACTTGAAAAAATCTCCGCTTTCTGATTTCTTGTCTTATTTTTTAGCTTCTGAGGATTTTGGTTTCATTTAGCTGTGCATTGGCAATGACTTCAGGAGCCTAGAGAGGAGGATGAGAGCAAGGGAAGGCAGATCATTCAACAGCTCTCTTCAGGTGCCGTTTGATCTGCTCACTCCTTACTCTCAGATTGGCCAGATAGACTGTGGCTGACATGAAATTCCCATGTGTCGTAGAAGATTTACAATTTTCAGGGGAGGGAGTACAAAGACAGGGATGCCTGCAAGGGCCTGGAGAGTCCCATGAGCAGAGGCAGCAGCCACCCTGTCCCCTTCCCAAAGCAGGCACGAGGTGGAGATGAACAGCAAGGTGGGACTGGGCAGACATCCAGCATCTCAGAAAGGACAAATCAACATCAGCAGTGAAAAAGGAATTTAAAGATGACAGAAAATAGTCAGCACTGGCAAGCAGCAGTTAATCTAAACAAAACTCATTAAATTATTTATATAAAGGATTAGTTTTACAATTTCTAGTCACCTTTGTATAATATTTCCTAATTTTTCTATTGTTTTAACACTAAAAATATGCCCTTCTTGACTGAGTACAGCAAGCAATAGCTTCTATTTCCCACCACAATTGAGTCTTACTGCGTCAAATCCTTAGATTCCAGATGACAGTGGAAATTAATAGCAAGAATAAAATCTTATAATTGAAACTGAAATGAAACTGAATTTTACAGATGGGATACTAGCTTGAACTTCAGTCTGAGTGTCTAAGGAATCACTGTGCATTTTTTAATTCTTTGACTCTTCTCCATAAATGTTTTGACGTGCTCAGAAATTTATCTTCATGATTAAGGCTGCTAGATCATCACATACTGATGAGTCCAAAGTACAATTTTTTACTTACAATTTACTCAGAAATAAATTTCTAATTGGAAATGTACATTATGGGCTCATTTCTTCTGTTAGTCACAAGAGGCAACACTTTGCATGACGCCGTAGTGCAGCCTGTGCCCGTGCCCTGCCCAGTGGCCAGGGCTGCTCAGTGCCGCCGGGGCCGAGAGCATCCTGACTCCTGTGGGCGCTCAGAGAACAATCCTGCTTCCCACGAGGGTTAGTGCCTTTCATTTTTATTATGGATGCAAACAAGCTATTTGGTATGAATATGGCACTCCTATCATGTATATTCTCTGAGTATAATTTTGCCTAGAAGCCCTGGTAACTGTTCTTTTTAAAAGAAGATATTTATAGTTTTAGGCTGTAATGATATTTTGGTTAATAGATTCAAGATCTTCCCTTTTGCATCTGTTTCTCTTCAACCCTGTCCTTTTAGATGTTGCATTTCTCTTGTGTACTTAATTAAAAGATGGCCTTAAACGTGTAGGAACCAAGAGGCTATGAAATGGAGGAGGAACACCTTTAATTTTGTGCCTTTGTCCCACGAGGGTGTTATGTGGATTGAGAAAAGAGCTTCTTACTGGTGTGAATATGATTCTGGCGCTGGTGCCCCAGAGGCACAGATGCTGAGCAGGTGCCGGTGTCCCATCCCCTTGAAGGCACAGCTGCCAGTCCAAGGGCAGCCGGAGGCAGCACCGGGTTGGGATTTGGTTTCTGATGGCTTGGACCAGGCCCCACATTGCTGTTCCCGACAAACGCTCCTTGGTGATTTACTGGGATCGTGCTAAGCCTCCCGCCTTTAGAGAGGAATTAAAATAATTGTGGGACATAATGGAGGAAAAATCCTTTAGTATTTCCTTCTTTATAATTCATATTTCTATAATATCCTTTAATATCCTCTAAGCTCCTTAAGTGCCTGTGAAACTGAAGAGTTTAGATGCTTTCTGCACTGTTTTATTACTGAGGTGTGAAATATGTGGCGCTCCTGTTAACAATCTGTATGAGCCCCTGTGGTCTCTCCACGAGCAGCCGTGGGGGTGATGGGCTGGTCCGTTTGCGGTCGTAAGGATTATTTCCGAAAAGAGCCACCTGTCATAAGGATTGGGACAAAGGACATGAGATACTTTTATTTACCAGTTTTCCTTTTGCATGTGAGTTCAAGGTATTACAATAGTATATTTATAGAAAAAACATTTGATAACTCTTATTGTAAGTTCATTATGCATTTGTCAATCTCTGCTTGCATTCATACAAGGCCCGTGGTATCAGTGAGAGAGGAAACTGGGGTAATTTTATTGAGGAAACGTAGCGGTCTGAACCTGGTGGTTTCTGCCGTCCTGAGGAGGGGCTGTATCGTGCTGTTTCCCACGCTGCCTGCCCACAGCATGCCGAGCAGTGGTTTGGGAGGGCACTGGCTGTGCATCCCTGCCCGTGGCCGGCAGCTGCACAACCCACTGTCCCGTGGCTGGGACAAGCACAGGGGCTGCCCAGCTCTGCTGGCAGTTTCGGGCTCACCTCTTCCCTTCCAACCACTCACTTGCACTGGCAGCCCCAGTGTCGTGGTGCTCCAACACGTCTCAAATTCCCGTCCAAAGGCAGTACCAGTGCACCCATAAGCATCAGCTCACAGGGTTTGCCGCCTTACCTGGGGTCAAAGACCAGCTTCAGGTCACAAAAACTGTGTCAATTAGCCCAAAGCTGGTGAGATGCGTGGGATTTACACAATATTATACAGCTCATGGTCGGTTCTGATGGATTCCTGGGAGATTTTTCTGTGTTAGCACACGCTGACACCATGCAGAGCTCTGAAGTTTGGTGCTGGATGACTCCCAAAGCATCGCTCAGGCAGATCTTCTCTTGGCAGCGCTGGAGGTGGTCGATTCCTTAGCAATGTGCAGTAACGCCTACTAAATATTCTCCTTCTTGAGGCTGAATGATTTATTGCAGTACTTCTTGCTGTTTATTGCCAGTTTTGAATTTAATAACACCTTAAGCCCAGTTAAAACACTGATTTTAATAATATATAATGCTTTTAAATTTGAATGCTAGGAAGCAGGTTAAATTTCTCTCTGCTGGCAGATACATGGATTATGTGGCTGAAGTGTCAGTTATGGTCATCTGGTTTGACCTCTTGCATAACAGAAACTTTAAAATTAAACCTGCCAATCCTTTCTGAAACCCTTTTCCTTGTCTACAAAAAAAAAAAAAGGCATTTTGATTTATTCAGAATTGTCTCATTTCTTCATAATGTGAAGATCGTTCTCTGTGCCAAGTTGGAGTCCTCTACTCTCAGTTTCAATCACCTTCTGAACATTTCAGAATAAAATGAATCGTTGATCTTCTCAAATCTTCTACAGCAAGGAGGCTTCCAGCTGCAAATTATTCTTGTAGGTCTGCTCCGTGCTGCTTCTAACGTTTCAGCACTATTTTGATGTACCGATGACAGCACGAGGTTCAGGATTTCACTGCAAATCTTGCAGTGGAGGAGGATGAAGTTTTTCAACCTGTATTTTTTCTGCTTTAAAAGAATAAGAAGTTACAACCAAATCAGTATGTGCTTTGTCAAATTGTCTGTCAAGCGTACCTTTCACAAATCAAGGCGATCTCAGAACTTTTCTGCCGATGATTCTTTTTTTGAACATGTTGTCTTTAGACGTTTCCCATGTTTATATTATAGGAAGCATATACCTTATTATTTTTACTTTGGTGGCAATAGTGAATACTGTGTTCCAAGTCAACCTTAAACGTTTTTAAAGTTACTTTTCACTTCAGTCAGCTAATTTGATCTACTGAAAACTGTTTTTTAAGATCTTTATTTTTTAGCCTTCCCTTGATTTGCAAGACGATGACGAACCTTTATGTCTAAACCATATATGTTTTTACAAAATGAATATCAGGCAGAGATAAGTTAAAAAATATTTACCACAATGTTGCAGTTTAGGTTTCTGAAGTCTTTCAAACCAACCAAGAATGAAAAATGGAATAAAGGAGTTTCAGATGGCACCTGAGTAGCGATTTGCTATTTGTATTCATTAATGCTGAAAATTAGTACAAATTTTCTGAAGAGCCAAATTTACTAGCTTTATTTCTTCATCTGAATAATTACTGCCAATAAATATCTTAATAAGCCGCCATTTAGAAAGTAATTTTTATAAAAAATAGTGGCCAGATCCTCTGCAGTTACAAACTTTCATGCAGAGCGTGTTTACTCAGCCGACAGCCCGAGCCCCCGCTGCAGGCTCTGCGGCTGTGATTAACCTCCCTCTCCCTGCCTTTTCCAGTGGTATGAATTGCAGAGCTCTGCGACAGGCTGCTGGGGAACCCGTCATAGCTTCACATCTCTACAGCACCACGGATCAGCAGCAGAGAGCATGTAGTCCTCGCTATGAAACCTGCGACTGGAAAGGCCCAAAAAATGCTATTTTTGGGAAAGTACCTCCTGATGGGAGCCTTGATGCGGCCACGCTCGGTGTGCAGGGAGCGAGCTTGGCCGTGGCACATGGAGACCCACGGCATGCGCTCGATGCAAACACAACTGCCCTGACTGAAAAGGCCAGGAAACCCCCAAAAAATGGTCTGAATAAGCAAACAAACCAAAAATAAACAAATCTCATTTCTGAGGACAACTCTGCTATGGAAACATAAAGTAATTTTGGTGACCTTTGTGTTTTGTTTCACGTCTGCTAAAATATTTGGATATTTTTGCTTTTTGAAATGCTTGGACTACAAAAAGCATGCACCAGATTATCCTTTGCTAGTTCAAAAAAATAAATAACAGAACATTTTCTTTCTTTCTAATTGCATCCAAATTGCTTTACAATTGCACCACAGAAAGTCCATTCAGGGTTTTTTTTTTTTTTCTTCCCTGAGTGAAAGATCTTTATCTCTAGATGCATGAAGGAATTTTCATAACAAGGGTCTATTAGGAGATACTTACAGACTTCCAGGCCATCTGAGAGGTTACAGAAATTAAAAACAAAAAAAAAAAAAGCAGAAAATGGTGTGACATTGTACACATTCCAGCTAAAGTGTCTGTTGCTATAGCAAATGAAGGAGCATAACTAACCTCTAACACAGCCTGCTTTGAAAATCTCTGTGGTTTGTTAAGGCTCTTTTGTTCTGAGGCATTGGTTTTCTCCATTTCTGCTGCAGTTTGCTAAACTGCTTCTAAACTATCAGAATTTATTAGTATAGAAATGACGATAGATGTTAGGTGTGACCTATAAAACCCTACAGCAGCAATGAGTAAATCTTCTGTGCCATCCTCACTAGCACATTAGTACATTAAGAGAAGACTTGCGAAGCAATTTAAATGTTTTTGTTAATTTTATTTTTCAGATTAAAGATGGATCACAGCGAGAGGAGAAGCATGGCTCACCCAAGCTGGAAGGCATCACATTTTTGGAGGAGGGTAATATCTGTCAAGGTTTCTGCTTTCTCAAAGCTTTAAGTGGTTCAAACGCAGCTCCACACTCCCTCTTTCCTTGGTGCTGCTAGCACCTTTCCTAACTGCATGTGTATTTTACTGCTCTTTCATGCAGTTTTGCAGCCCAACCTGCCCTGAGACCCCAGAAGCAGCACCGAGTCCCTGGGCTGCCAGAAAACTGAAGCTCAGCCTTTCCAAGAGAACTGCCCTCCAGGGGACTTGTCTTGTGGCCGGTACAAAGAAAACAGCCGTGAGTTTCAAATTCAAGAAAATGCGTGGTTTTCAAAAGTAATTGCTATTTTCATTAGCTAGCACAGAAAATAAGTCTGGTCAAAACACATTCTGCTATTTACTGTGGAAAGCAGCAGTTTGCATGAGCTAAGGATAAGAGAGGGTTAACGGTCACTGGTTGAATCAAAAGGCAAAAAGCACTAGGCATAGATAAACCTTGCTGTCTGAAAGATACAGAGAATTCCCCATATGAAACACAGTAAATTACTATAACCCAAACTGCTGTAATTTTGTAGAAAGAAATAAGCTGGTGAATGTATATAGAAATGTCTGTTCAGATTCAATTGAGATAACAACCTACAAAACTGATGTTAAATTAAAACGAAGGGCATTTCCAACGATGCACATTAGGAGCTGGGCAGACGTCGAGTTCCTGGACCAGCCTGCCCAACAGCACGTTCAGTGCCAGGCATTGGCGGCATTTGAAGTGCAGAAACCCAGCAGAAAATGTGTTTTCTTGGGGAGGGGTGTATGTGTGGCTTTCAGCAGCAGGGATCTCTGCCCCATCCAGCGCACACGCAGACCCTCAGAGCAGGCTGCGGTGGTCACAGCCCCCGGACCTTCAGCAGAGGCAGGGCCATCCCTTGATGTGGGAATATAACCTATGCAGAATAATGGGGTTGCAGATGCTGCAGTTCTGGTACCATCAGGTATTCTGTAACGGTGAGGATTTACTGCCCTGGTGTTCTGCAGGGTGGGAAAGGCCATAAAAGCAACGCTGCTGAGGCTGCAATAAAGTCAGAATCAATTCTCCTGAGCTGCCTTTCAGGAAAGAAACACTTGCTGGGACCTGGCTTGTCCATGCTGTTTCCATCCCAGCTCCCGTGAACTAAAGTTGGGTTTCAGGGCAGTGGGGTCTGCAGCTCCCCCATGCACAGGCAGCCTGTGCCGCCGAACCAGCTCCACGGGGTAAACTGCACCTGCAATCCCGGCAGCAGCTTTAAAAAATGCAGGCACTTTATTTAAAAAAATGACCATTTTGCAGTTAAATTTACTTCTGCTGTTTTACCACTTGGAATGCAAAGTTTGTTCTACAACTGAATTGAACAGAATGGCAAAGAAAGGCAGTTGTGCCTCTTGAAAGGCTCCATCCCACCGCTCTTGGAAAAGTGCTGTTTTTCAACATTAAAGTGAGTTTAGTGTGGACCCTAAGGGGACAAACAGCGTCACTGGACACCATACTGGTGCCGTGGGAAATTTTCCCATCTGGGGAGAGACCTCTTCTCCCTGTGGCTGGGTTTATGCCGGGGCTGTCAGACAGTCCGGCTTCAGCAAACAGCTATGGAGCTCTTGCACTGGAGCAGCTGAGCGAAGGTTGGAGCAGTATTAAACCTTGACATTTTAAGAGTAAAATAAATAAAAAATTGCTCACTGTTTCACTGTAGCCCGAGCAGAACCTGCACTGCTCCCAGAGCCGAAGAATAACAGTCACAGTATTCAAGGAAAGCTCTTACAAGTTAAGTCAATTGGGAAATAAATCTAAAAGTCAAGCTAACCAGCAAAATATTGAATTTGTTTGAAAACAAGCACACTGTAGCAGTCTATTTCTCCAAGAGAAGGTTGATTATAACTGACATCATGGGGCCTTACAGCCACAAAAGCTCCGGCTTTCAGGGAGTATCTGAAGGGGGCCTACAAGGGTACTGGGAGAGGACTTTTTACAAGAGCCTGTAGTGATAGGACAAGGGGTAATGGGTATAAATTGAAATCAGGGAGGTTTAGATTAGGAAGAAATGTCAGGAAGAAATTCTTCACAGAGAGGGTGGTGAGGCACTGGAACAGGTTGCCCAGAGAAGCTGTGGATGCCCCATCCCTGGATGTCTTCAAGGCCAGGCTGGATGAGGCTTGGAGCAACCTGGTCTAGTGGAAGGTGTCCCTGCCCATGGCAGGGGGGTTGGAACTGGATGATCTTTAAGGTCCCTTCTAACCCTAACCATTCTATGATTCTATGATTCTATGAGTTAGCGATCCTCGTAGCGCTGAACCACATCAGCCGTTGTGCCCATGTGTCCCCCAGCATCGGGTGAAATCTTCACTCTTCCCCTGGCAGATGGGACCTGTTCAGCGAGGTGCACCTACCGCAGTGTTCTCCTCTCCTCTCGTCGTCCTTTCCTGCAGTATTTCCTTTTCAGCTCTTCTGAAAGAGCGGCTCTTACTCGAGTGTGTTTTGGTCCATTAAAGAAGTAAAGACCTGCATGAAAAAAGGATTACATGCTATGGGACCCTAAGAGAGTTAATGTTAAAACCTGTGTTTATGTCACATTTTTCTTTCTTTCTCACTTCTTTACATCGTGACAGATGAGCATCACAAAGAAACTGGAGAAACACGTACTGCATCTCTGTGTGTGTATATTGTAATGAAGATTGAATGTCATTAAACCCCAAACACCACCCCCCTCCTCCCCCCCCCCCAAATCTTGAGCTTCGGTGGAGGCTGCGATCAGCTGCTTTTGAAATTATAAATCTGAAAAGTACAGCTGGAGAACAAGCATTTGAGATCTGAAAATATTGTGCCTGTAGGACTAATTATGCTTTTGCAAACTTTATCAAAACATTGCTGTTTATTTAAAGTTAGCAGCACAAGGACGCGTCGTGATGAATGGTGACTGCTATGACTCATGCATACAAACATCTATTTTCTGGAGAGAGTGACAATTAAGGGCTTGTAATGGATTTTGGTTGTTTTAATCTCTCTGCCAGGACAATGCAGAATTAGAGGCACTGTAAGCATAAAGGAGGCTGAAAACCTGTTCCCTGACTTCACAGAACAATTGTTTTCCTACGAGGCATCGACTCACTCCACTGTGTTTACTGTTAACTCTGGAAAGGGGATGCTGATGGTGCAAGCCTGTCAAGGCAATGGAAACAAAAAGCCTGCCTAGCTCCAAAGTTCCTTCCTCTTCAACCCTTGCAGGGAAACCCCCAAACCCCCATCGCACTTGCGCAGTAATATTTCAGGCCTGGTGGAGAAATGCTGGTACCTCTCCCAGCAGATACACACATGATGGTAAATTACTTGAACTATTCAAAATACTGAGCCAAGGCATAACAATGTGAGAAGAGTTCCGTGGTCCAGGAGAGCAGTTCCTTGTAGGGATACCTCAACTGGGAGCTCGTTTTCTGTCCTAAGAAGGATAAAATATAAAAAGCCCTTCTCTCTCTACTTGTCTGTGCACCTAATCTCAGCAAGTGAAATTAGCCTGCAGTGAGGTGTCTAGGTCCTACTTAAGTATGAATAATCTGGGATTTATTATCTCCCTTGTAATTAGCAAGGCCAGCTCTTCCCTTTGCTTGGGCAGATGCTTCCCAACTGCTGTTCCAGCCCAGATGGAAATCAGGTAGGAAACGCCGGCTCAGCCACAGCTGCAGGGTCCAGATCAGCGACATCTCCCACCAGGCTTGTTCCCATGCCAAGGCTGCGTTTACAAATGGTGTCCAGAAAGAGGAGAAGGAGAAAACAGGCTTTTATTTGTACGCTCACGAGTGTATCACATTATGATTTGACATTACTCAGATGGAGGGCACAAGCTGTACCCAGCTGACGTGAGAAAACTGTGCTGGCAAATGCTTAAAAAAGCTAAAAACTAATAAATTAAACACAGAAAATCCTTGAGAGAGGATGTTAATATTGATATACTTTCCTCACTTTCAATTTTTTGTCACCTTTTAAGCAGACAAGGTTACAAATTAAAACTATCCCAATTGTAAAGGCTGGTACATCCTGTGCTGTGGAAGTTTTTTTACTTAGAAACATCTTTAAACATGAACGTTATCGCATCAGCTTCCTTCAGCTAGTGTTAGTGTAAGGATAAAAAGAAACTCTTCTGTGGGAGGAAGGAAGGGATGCCCAGAGAGGGATGTAGCGTGGGGTACCCCCATCCTGTCCAGCAGAAGGCTCGAGGTCTGTGGTGCCGGTACCCAGCTGTGTGCACGGTGCGGCTCTTGCAGGAGACCCTGGAAAGGTGTCCGGCACACTGAGCTGCTGAAGCCGTGGTCTTCCAAGGAATTTATCCCCATGGCACTGCTCAATCACAGGCATCTTCTCGTAAGGGAAGGCTGTGGCAGAACAGCTTAGGCAGATCCCTTTAGAAAAGGTACCATTCATCATTCGATCACAGTTTTTGGGGAGAGAAGTAGTGTGCTCTTTTGGGACAGCTAGAAAATTTGCGCTGGGATAAGGCCATGAAACAGGCACGTGAGGGAGGGCCAGGGGTTCTGGGTGGGGGTTGTCCGTCGTCCCCGGGGCAGAGCGCCAGCAGCCGTGGTTGTTTTCATTTGTGGCTCTTTTGCTGCCCAGTGCCAGAAGTTGTCTTCCGAGGAGATGGCGCAGAACAAGAGGATTCATGAGGCATAAAATAGAACAGTTATTAACAGCATAAATGCACTAGAAACACCCCGCTGCAGCCAGTTTGTTTGGCTCTTCCCTGCTCCCTCTTCGAGAGGCAGCAGACGTGAAATCAGGTCTGAAGCCGTTAGGAGGTGAGCCAAAGGGAATCACAGCGACTCTCCCACGAAGGAATATTGCTGCTATAATTGCGGGATAAAAAGAGGTGAGACTGAGGTGTTTTATGCATGAGGATGGTACAGAAGGGAAGAGCTGTGTGCCGTTGACTGGCAGTACTGCAGATGTGTGTGACCCACGGATGCTGAGCAGGTACCACCCTGTGCTGGGTATTAGGACATGTGAAAAAGTCCCTGTGCCTAACGCCAAAGTTGGGAAATGACATACAGTGCAACCTCCTCTGCCCTGTGCGTGGGAATAATTATGGGAACAGAGAATGCAGCAGACAAACTTCCATGAGTGGTCTCTGAGGGAAGAGGAGGGGAGGAATCAAAACAAAAAGATGAAGCCTGAATGACAAATTAGCCAGTCGTGGGGGTTACCAGGACCTTTTCCCGCTGCTGCTAAAATGTCTCACGCTGAAAACCTGATGCTATCAGAGCGTTTTGGACACCCTGGGAGGCACATACAGTGACACACTTGTGTGGGGAAAAGCATGTCTTGGGGATTGCTATTAGCATAACTTGCAAAGGCTTGGTCAAAATACTAATTTCCCTGGAGGTGAAGTAAGTGCTCAGGTCTGGGAGAGTAAATTCGTGCCCTGGAGAGTTATGTTGCAGATTTCAGTGATTCTCTGTAGGATTCAGCAGTCTTTGATTGTTCTCTCCTCCGTGGCATTTCTGCCAGCTGTGTGTTGGTTCTGCTCCTCACAGCGAGGGGAAAAACTCCTCAAACCTGGTAAATTTGGGTGTTTCTTTCTGAGGAACCAATTCGCTGACCAATACACTTCTGGGTTCCTGCGCCATCACTTTCTCCTTTGGAAGCAGCTGAAGTACTCAGGGCAGGTGCAATCTTATTCTTAGTGATGTCGACAAAGAGAGTTATTAAAGCCAACTGACCTGGGATCAGTCGATTTGGTTTTGTATATGCATAGCTTTGCAATTCAGTCAGCTGCCCGTTAGGGCCAACGAGCACCGTGCAAGCCTTGCTTTGCAGGAGAGGACAAGAGGAGGAGGAGGAGGAGGTCAAGATTGCAGTCTATGGAGTTGATTACATGATACCAGTCTGCCAATATATCCCATGGACAGACGGGAGTCCTAGAGTCTTTTTATGTGCACAATTAATTTCGACTACTGAATACCCTTAACTTCTGCAGGAAGAAGAGTGAGCTATTTGTTCGCATTTGATGCAGCTCTTTCAAGCTGCCAAAGCCTGGCATTGCTACTACTACTCTTACGCTCTGCAGTTGCAGTGATTTACAGTGGAAGCCGGAGACATCTCCAAGTTAAAAGCGGCTCTCCTGTGAGGAGGATGTGACAAAGTTTAAGTAGAAAGCTGAACCCCTCCGCAGGAATTCAGAGATGCATCTTGATAGCTGTAAGGCCTTGTAGGATGCAGGGTTTGGCCTTGTGCTTTCAAATTGATATTCTGATCCTGAATCTAGGCCAGCTTCACTTAAGTTCTTTTTTTTTTTAATGCTGTCTCACTTGTTTAATTATTGAGCTCAACTCTACAATGGTTTGACTCTTTTTGATGTGCAGCAGCCGGTCGTGGACTCTGCAAGCAGGACTGTACTTGAAAATCAGGCCAAGGAAAATGCTGGTGGAAAACGGGTAACACATCAGTTATTTCTGTAGATAATAAGAGAACTGCTGTGTATGCAGTGTCATCTGTGATCGAGTACGCTGCTGCAACGTGCGCGTGGGAGCCTGTGCTGCACGGTCGGATGGAGCGATCTGGGAGCGCGGAGCGCTCTGGAGTGATGGGAACATCATTCACCCCTTCAAAGTCCCAGTTACGGAGCCATCGTATGGAAATCTCAATATTTATCCTTCCAGATCTATATCATAGCTTTTGTGGACAGCATACTGTAAACGTAACCCGGGCAGCCGAGGAGCGATAAATCAGGAGTGAGCCCAGGAAACGGAGGCTGGTATGAGCTTGTGCTGCTGTGAGGGCACGTGATGGATATTGGACCTTTCAGATGGGCGGGAAGGAGAATATATTTCTCTGTTTATGATTTAAACTGTATAAAAACAATCTCTTTCCTGCAGGGTGCTTTGAGGGCTCAGCCTGAGAATACTGTTGGAACAGTTCATAAAAACACATCCCCATTCTGACACAGCGATGGCTTTCAGCAACAGTCCCTGCAAGAGGCAGGGCTCCATCCAAAGTCCAGTGCAGTCAATGGAAGAACTCCTATTTATTTCAGTAGGCTCTGGACCGGGTCCTTAGAAAGCAATTTGGGTTGCGAGGTGAGAAATTTGAGGTGACCAGCATATCAATAACAGGAGCATCGAGCTCCACTCTTCTCACTTCAGTTCACAGAAAAAAATTCCAATCCAAATGTTAAGCAGCCGATCTTCACACATTGCCAAGGCAGATGCAGGCACTAAAAGGTACATTTGTAAATGGGTCTTTTTGATGCATATCTCCAGGGTGTTATTTTTGTACATTTATTCTTAATTTGGTCGCGGATTCTGGTTTCACTTACTGTCCTAAGGTGATGCTCTTGACTGTACCAACACCTGTTAGATCCCAATTTTAATGTGATTTAGATGAGAGGAAGGTGGGCACTTTCTACTCCACTGACCCAGTCCTGTGTATGCTGGGAGAAGCCAGTGGAGCAACACGGGTTTGTCCCAGTACCTTTATGAAAGGCCCTTGTTTCCATACGATCCAAGTTCCTTTATTCCTTTCAGTGTGTATTTCTCAAGCTCAGCATCCACGGAGAACACAGTAGGCGTTGATGACTTTTTACAGCACAGTGCCACATCCTGATGGACACCACCGATGAGGCCCCTTTTCCTGGCACGGTGAGGAGGTGCAGGCTGGAGGGGGTGCAGGCTGAAGCCAAGCGCTGTCGTTTTGAGCCCATCCACATAAAAATCAGTGTATTTTGAGTAGCAGTGCTTATTTGAGGAGGAGGCATGTGTCTTACTGAGGGCATCAATAGCTTCATGTTTCACATGTTGTTGACATGGTTTTCCCATGAAATGTTGATTGAGTAAAGTGGGATTTGGGGAAAAAAACCACCAGAACTTGCATTCAGCATTGCCCTGAAAGAGCAAAGAGAGGGGAGATGCTTCTCTCTGCTGCTCTGTTCAGCGCACCGTGATGGTCCATTTCTAGATCTGGGTAATAAGCAGGCAATTAGGTGGGGATTCATACCACCAACTTTCCAAAGATCAATCCCCTCACAGTCCCTCTGTCCTGAGAAAGACAGATAGGCATTTCAAGCGGGTAATTCAAACTAGTATCTGAAAGCTCTATTTCTATATAAACAAGGATGCTCAGGATGGACAACGCCAACTTTTCTGCCTCTCTGCGAGTGAGGGTGAGGCATGTGGCCCCACAAACCTGAGAGATGGAGCCTTTCCCTGCTAGTGGAGATGTCCCAGGGTCCTGTCATTGCTCCAGGGCTCAGAAGGGCTGAGGGCTTGCTGGGTGCTCCTCCGCAGACAGATGATTGGATCTATCAGTCCCATCATGCTGCTGCTTTGCAGGCTTCTCCCCTCGTGTGGTGGGGTCAGAAGTCCTACACATCCTTGGACCTGTGCAGTGGTTCAAGCCCCAGGATGCTGAAGGCCTCTGTCTTACAAGTCCTGTGCTCCTGCATGTGTAAAATAGTTTCTGCCTCTGCAGCATGCTCTCAGATGTTTATGAATGCCGATTCCTGGACTTATGACTGCCCAATATACTTTATAGCTGTTCCTACTGACCCATACCTAGCCAAGCTCACCAGCTTGCTTCCTGCCCGGTGACATGGGAAGCAGGGTCACAGCCAAAGCGCTTCATCTCTTAGCCCAGGGAAGGCAGGGATCAGCTCCAGATGCCCATCCGACTGCACAACTTGATCACCGTCTGCCATCACAAATTATTCCTAATATTTTATCACAGTTAGTCACAAATTCAGTCTTGCAGAAAAGTCCTGCTCTTGTCACTGCCTTGTAACTCGGTAAAACAGGCACAGGACAACGTCCCTGATCATATGTGATCGCTGCTGGATAAGCGCTCCGTGAGGCCAAGGAAGTCATGAGAAGAATATAAATATCACTTATAGGAAGAGATGTTACTGGACTCCTGTGGCAATTTCCTATGGTAATAAGCATCCAGGAGGATATTAAAAATGTCATTTGTGCTTAAAAAGTAATAATAATTGAAATAGATTCTGGCATCTTTTATAACAATGGAGACAACAGTTATTACTGGGGATATTTTAAAAGAAAACAAACACATTAAATAATTAGTTAATTGAATCGCCAATATGCTGATGCTGCTGAAATTAATCTGAAAAATGTGATATTAACAGCATGGTTTTGCACAATTATAGCTGGTTGGGGATAAAATTAAGAGGAGGACAGGGATGCGTTCGGCTGGGAAGGCTGTGGGACGCTGGTGCCGGGGACCTCACGGGGCGGGTGCAGCACCAACCAAGCTGTGCTTCCGGCGGGGTGTGCTCACACCCGGGCAGAGCTCTGCGCTGTGCTACCACGCAGACACCCACGGCAACAGAGACAACATTTCTGCAACCCCCCTTCCCCCTAATTCGCAATTTTTTAAGCCTCGAGTGTTGTAAACATTACCCATGTGAAAGGGAGAACATATTTAAGTATCTATAGCACGCTCCTGAATACCCTACCATGTCTGGCACAGATACACACACTTTATAAAATGTGTCGGCATTTCTCTGAACCTATTTTATTTAACCATTAGAGCTGCGTGCTGTGAACATTTCCCTTGGAAACATATTCTCCCACCCGGAATACTAATGCGGGTGCAGCCCTCTGCTTCTGTGAGGTGTCAGCTTCCAAGTGCACCCTTCCTTCATTTGGGCACCAAAACAGCGCAACGGACGTTTAAAAGCAGTCAGCGCCTTGGGTGATCCCTGCGAGATCTGGCAGTTCATTGCTCACATGGGAAGGTAAACTGGCCGAGAAACCCATCCTCTTCACCACGCTGAGCTCCTGGGAAGGGCAGGGCCCTTCTCGACCCCCTCGTTTGGTGCGTGCCTCACGCCATCGGGTACCAGCGGAGGGTTCCCTGCCCCACAGCCGAAGGGTCCCCCATGGTCCACAGGAGTCATCTGTGTTACCCATCTCTTTCATCTACATGGCGTGGCAACTGATGCCTTAGAGGTCATTGCAACAGTGCTGCTTCAACAACTGGCTCATCCCATGCTGAAAGTCTCCCTTGCCGGTGTAAAACGCTGCCTTCCCTCCTCTTGTGGGCAGGAATTATTTTTTTCCTTCCAGTGCTGGTGTGTGGGCTCTCTGCACTTGACTTGAAATACAGCACAAGAGCTAGAAAAGCAGCTCTCAGCTTCACATGCCTCCTAGTTTATACATTTTGCTGTAGCTGGGTTGTACACGTCTCCATCTGAAGCTCAGCCAGGGCTTTCTCCGCTGCATTTCCATTTTCTTCTACAGCGTCATCACGCAGACATGTGTATATCCACACGCAACGGTCTACACGCATGTTCAGCCTGGTTTGCAGGGAGAGCTGGAAGAAAGAGTATTATTTCTTCACCTCTCCCCTTTAACGTAACAGAAATGTTTTCCGAGTATTAGCCGTGAAACTTCATCTGTGTTTACACTTCTGCGTGTGCACCCCGGGGCTCTGGGTGCCGAGGCACTCGGACACGCCGGGGAAAGCACAAGGGTCAACACCGCAGCATCCGCATGAACAGCATCGCGGTCAGAGCCTGCAGCAGCACAGTCCCAAAACGCTGCTCACAGGGCAGCCACGGGCTAAATGTGGGATCCAGAGGGCTCTCGACGGGTGCTCTGGTTTAACAGCATGACCCGGCTGTACCCGCAGAGGTGGGTGCCTGCAGGTACCCCCGGCTGCGCATCGTCACATGCCGGCGGGGCATTGGCGTGGGGGTGTTAGCAGCCTTGGAAGTGCAAGGTCCTGCGGTGACAGACTGCGCAGGACTGACCACGCCAACTTTCCCAACCCCGATGCCAGAGCTGCCGTTGCAGCTCCGTGCTCTGGGGTGCAGGGTCAGTGCATGTCAGTGCTCCAGCACCCCGACTGCCCCCGGTACCCCGCCTCTGGGGGCTTTGTCCTGCTGCGCAGTTGTTCTGTCACTTCTCCGCCAAACCTCTACAAGGCAAATTTCCTGATCTTATGATGCAGTTAGGGATGAAAGCCAGTTCTGGAAACAACTCTATTTCAGCTGAATAGTCCAGGTGAAGGCAGTGAAGGGAACATGACTTTTTAATGTGGCCAGTCTGCATCCTGCTTGCTTTTTTCCCTGGGTTAAATAAAACACCGACATGCTTTGAGCCCAGCAGCAGAGATCTTTCCCTGGTAGCGCTGTGCTGCTAACTGTACTTCCAAAATTATTTTTATTGAGCATCAGCAGGTCTCTCTCACCAGAGAGTTTTACCTTTTTTCCCCCAATATGTTTTCACTCTTACCCATTCTCACTCGCTGAAACAGCCAGACCTCACCTGAATGGCTTCATTCAGACTTCAGTCTCCAGACATCTGGCCTCACCGTGTACCACTGCTCTCCCTCTTTCTCTTTGTACAAATTATAAAATATATCAAACACATTTTCTTGCTGTAAGTCTGACGACATAACCATTATTCCTGACTGGTGTTCAGAGCAAAGAAAATGTCTTTATTACAACTTATCAAGCCATGCCACTTGTCAATTTTATGAGTTTTTAAAATAACATCTAATGTTAACATGGCAATGAATCTGTCTTAAGACACACTACCCACTCACATTTTATTTCCTCTATTAAAGGAAATGATGTATAATCACTACGGAAAAGCATGGATCACACTTTTACTATCAGAGCTAATACAAAGAAATCCAAGCACGAAGAATGAAAGGGGAGTGCCATGCACGTGTTCCTCTGGGCTATGGAAACCCACAATTATTTTATCTTGATCCAGCTGCACAATAAATGGGAATAAATACCCCATTGTGGAGAGACTTTATTTTTGGTTTCTCAGTATTTATGGAGAATGGGTATGGCTTGCTATAAAAAGTATGTTTAGGTCAGATGGTTGTGCTTTAACATTTATTTTATTTTGAAGCTTTATGATTATACTTTTAGACCCTGATTCATGGGTGACCTTCATGCATGAACCCAACTTAAGGCATATAAATAGTCCTATTGACTTGAATTTTAACATTGATTACAGCGGGGTGAGGTGGAACACAATAACGTGAATGAAAGTAATATACAATGTGCCACCACTCTTCTCAGTAACACCACAGTGGAATTACAATTGCCTCTTGCTAGGAGGAATGACAGACTCCCTTTTTGGGATGAGATACAGATTTTAATCACTCTTGAATATTCTCAAGTTCAATGAATTCTATTTTGTCCTTACTTACAAATCCACACCAAAATACACTTTTTGCATTTCTATAGCTGAGAATGTCAGTGGTTCAATTTAATTCCCTCCTTTAAAAATAGATTTCCAGAGTGGGTATAACACCCACTTCTGAAAATTTTGCTCTCCATAGCTGCACGTATTGTCACTCAGACAAAAAGATGCATTTAACCTCTCCCTTCACAAGAGATTCTTTCATAACATGAAGTCTGATTAGTTGTGACACAAACTATGTTATCCATCTAATTAAGTGCCCTCGTGGGTTAGTCCGTGTTGGGAAGATGCTGTGACCCTTGGTGACAAGTACAAACGAGGAGAGGACCCCAGCCTGAGGGGGGATGAAGGCTCCCATGACTGCCTGACTTGTCTGGCAGAAGATGCTAACATCCCCTGCACCCCCCCGAGGATGTCCCTGTGCCCATCTCGACCACCACGTGCTGCATGTGGGGGTGGTGTCACACAGCGTGCGAGGGGTCACAGCTGGGACCCCGGCCGTGAGGGAGGGGGTCACCTCAAGTCTCACACATGGTGCGGAGTGAGACGCTGGCCACGCAGCTCCCTCCCCAAGCCACCACATTGCGTATCTCGCTTTTACACCTTGTGTATCCATGGGTAACGTGCTGTATCTCCCCCACCTTCCTCCCCAATGGGAATGGCAACTTGGAAAAATGATCTTGCTGTGACTGGGGGGTCGGTATTGCTGGGGCAGTGCTGTGCATGAAACTGGGGAGGAAATTCTTGTTTTGAATACTGCTTCAGCCTCGAATCATATTTGCAAGGCTTTCACGCATGAGTGTTTGGAGAGAACGAATACAAAAGCAGGGTAAACACAGCTGAAGCAAATTCATTAAACATTAAAGCAAATATTTGCAGAGATTTTGGTTTGCAGCCTTTACACATTTCCAGAATTATAGTAATGGAACATGGGCACGTGTTCAGCTGGCAACGGCAAGATGAAGAAAATCAGCGTGAGCGACAGAGGCAGACGAGGGTGGCAGAGGTGGCTCCCCTGTCCACTGAGAGTCGGGGTGTCCCACTCCTCCCCGGGAACAGGGCTCTGGCGACGTGTCACCACTGCTCAGCTCCTTGTTGCAGGGAACTTGTTCACTGCATGGAGACTGCCCTGTGGTTGGAGTAGTCCAGAGGTAATTTACGACTTAGGAGTTCATATATTGAAGGTTGGAATAATCAGCTGTCCTGTGAAATAATAAATGAAGCAGGGCTCTGATGGGAAGGGTAAGGGATGCTGAGGTTCTGGTGGGGAAGGTGGTCCTGGCTCCCCCATCCTCTCCAGGGCACAGAGAGACAGTGGATGGGGACCAGTAGGAGAGAGTGAGGGGAATGGTAAAGGGAAAATTGGAAAGATAAAATATGGACACAGATTAAACTCTGCTGAAAAGCACCCAATTTAATTGCCCTTTTGCAGAAGGATCAGCCATGACCTGAAGCTGTGAAAATCCATTTGGTGATCTCCTGGTTTTGCTACATCTCTCCACGTTCAAAGAGCAGTCTTGCAGGCATAGGGGTGATGGTACTTTGGTATGATTCTTCATTTTTTTGCACAAGCTCTGTGCCAAATTAGGGTGAACAACCCTAACTGCTGCACTAGAGGCCGGAAGGAAGGTTAAGCCCATGTACTGCACAGCTCACACCATTTATCTCTCTACTGCAATACAGGGATGGAGGATAGATCCTGGCATTACAAGAGATCAACCTCAGCATTACACAGTGGCCTTTGTCACAGAGCAAACCATGTCTGAGTGTGAAAAAGGAGACTCCTACGTGAGTCACTTTTTCCTTGTCACGCAATTAATATGTATTAATTCATCATCCACTCTCCGTGTGGTAGCTACACAGACCACCTCACAATAAACACGTGTCCTGTGGCTGATGTTTGGCGTACACACATCTTGTTGGGTCGCTGTCATTTCGCATTTCGTTTGCTGTTGCAGTGCACACCAAATGACGAGACATTCCCCTCATGCTATCAACTCGGAAACAGGGGAAAGCTCTGTTCAAGATTAATAAGCAGTGATCAAGGGTCTGGACAGAGCCTTGGCAAACGCTGGATGCAGAACTCCCCAGTGCGATGGAGCCGCAGGGCTCAGGCCACCGGCACTGTCACTGTGACCACGTTTCTGCCCGTATGGGAGCTGTTTGTGCCTGAGATGCTGAGCAGCTCAGCCCAGCTTCAGCCCCATCCCTGCAGATGCGCGGCGCGGGACGGTGGGGTCGGCTGTGGGGGTGCAGGAAGGGTCTGGGGTCGGTGCATGGTGTTGCATATCTGACCCCTGTGGCTTTGCTTGCTTTTGTCCCACATACTGCTTGCTGCAATCCAGGTTTTAGTCATAGGCACGTAGTTCTGCTCCTCGGGTTACGGAGAGATGAGGGAAGTGATGTTTGCAAGAATATGACCTTTCTGAAAGATGTGATTACACCACAGCGCGGGCAGCAGGGAATGATACATGCCAGGGTGAGAGGAGATACAGCAACGGAGAAAAACAGTGAAGAGCAGAACGCTTTGGTGGGTGCGTGGGGAAGAAGTCCGGGACAAGTGCGTACATGGGAAGAGCCCCATGGATCTCGTGGAGGTGTTTCCGGCGGAGCTGCACCGGGTGGGAGGACCAGCCCTCTGGGAGGACCAGCTCCCCAGGAGGACCAGCTTTCCGGGATGATGCTGCTGCCACCAGCCTGGCCGCTGGCGAGGGGGGTGACCCCAGCACTGCCCTCGAGGGGGGCTCCAGCCAGGGCGTGGGGCCGTCCAGCCCTGCTTCTCAGGGTACGCAGGGCGTTTGCTGCTGCTGAAGCAGGTGCCCGTCCAGGTGAGACGAGACCCTTAGCTCTCTCTGAATGGAGACCTGATTCAGTGACACCCGTTTCCTTGGCGGAAAAAAGGCACTTGGTTGCTGCATTCGGCTGTGGAGTGCATCACCTCCACTCTGACCCCCATCCAACCCGCACTGGGCATCCCGCATTGCTCCCTCTGCAGCAGCTGCCGCGCTCAGGAGGCGCAGAACGTGCTTGGTCGCTCGTGGCACAGGAACGGCAACGGCACCGCGGTGGGGGCTGCGGGGCTGCAGCTGCTCTGGCACCTCCTGTACCTCCTGCCTTTCCGGAGGAGAGACAGGGATGGCTCATGTCCACATTACTGTCCTGCTGCCTCTTGAATGGATGCGGACACACACAAGAGTGTCTGCAGGAAAACCATGGACTGCCTCCATCAGCAGTGGGTCAGTGCTTATTTTTGCTGGCCTCCTTCTATGCAACAGTATAATCCCTTGGCAAACCAGACTTTTCCATTTCAGAGCCTTAAAGTGTGGCCACAACAAGGCATCCATCCTTTTCCAACCTAGTCAATATTCTAAGGACAAAGAAAAATGAAATTATGGAGTAACAGTAATCTTATTTCAGTTAACGATCTCATATAATAGCTTGTTTGTGACAAAACTCATCTCTTTCTCCTTGACACTGTTCAGCCTCCAGTCCGTGGAATCAGGATCAAATTCTGGAATAGGAAAGAACATGTTCTTGTTTGTTTTATTTGAATTTCTCTTTTAATGTGTTGGTAATACCTGCAATGCCCACTGCTGATGTAATATAGACCTAATTCCCAGCTCATTTAGTTGGTGCCTCAATAGGAAAACAATGCCTGGTGGGAGTGATGATTAGAAAACAGCAGCAGAGATATGAAGCATGGATAAATGAAATAAATTGCAGAAGAGTTACTGATGACATGATCTCTGGCCACATCAGTCAACAGGTACTCTGATGCACTAAATTGCTGCCCTTTTTTTATATATTTATTTTTAATGATAGCCACATTATAAAGCAGCAAAGAGGAAAGCAAGAAAGAATGCATAATACACTCTCTCCTCCCGACCCCAATGTCACAGGAGCATCAAGTGTGGAGGAGATGGAGTCATAAAAATGAATTGCATGGAGCATGCCTCTCAAGCTGTTATCTGTTATTTATAAAGAATTAAAATGAGCTAGTTATTTCATATGTGCCAGAAAAATGGGTTCATCAGTATTGTGCTGAAATACATTATGACTTAGTGATTCCTGATTTCATAGCTGTTGTACTTATTTGAAAACATATTTATATGCTGTGTATCAACTGCTAACCATTAAATTTTTATTGTACATTACAGAGAAAAACCGTATGTTTCAATTTGCATCTCACTTGGTTCATTGACATACAATACGTAATTCTGGTCTTGTGTGATTTTCCTGGGAAATATCCGCTCATAGGCTTTTTTGAATATCCCTTCCCAGTGCGGTCGGGTAACTGCCGTTAATGCCAGTAGCACGCGTGGTCGTGTAGGGAAAACCACTTACAGAAACAGCATTCCTGTGAAGGTCAGGCATGCAAGGCATTGGGCAGGCTTTCCTACAGTTCTGGTGGTGACACAGGACTTCACATCACGCAGAAGGACTCGGTGATCCTTCAGACTCAGCTGGAAACGACCCAATTAGAATTAATATGAAGGGCCAAATCCTCACTGCACGGTGGGGAGGGAAATACGCTGGCTACAGCTGAAGGTGCAAGATTTAAGTATGGCTGACTATATCAGCTACAACTCACTCAACTCAGGACACTGCCAACTAGGAATTCAGGAGGTAACTTTAGCTGTGGATGTCACCTCGCACAGGGAAACAAGGTGTGTAAAATCCTGGTGTATAGCACAGCTGCAGAGACTTGAAGGAGCAAGCACGGCTCTGTGCAGTGCTTTCATCCACTGCATGATATTGCTTTTCTCTACTGGTAATATGCAATGTACTTGAGCAAAAATTTCTGGAAAAACAAATAAGAAATGCTTTTATATTAACCATTTCCATAATGGAAGAAAAATTACACTCAAAGGGAAGTTAACATTCAAAGTCTTCTGCTATACTTGGTTTGTATTTGTGCTAATTATCACCTCACTTTCTTCAACATCTCACCCGTTCAGTCCTTTACTCCCTGCTGAAACAGCTGCACCCCCAGTTCAGTATATGGAAAGTGATGTTATATTCAGGCAGACTGATTCTCTGCTCTGTTACCTTGGTTTTATACCAGAGAAAGGCCTCTGAAATCAAAGGCAGGTGACTGCCTGAAAAAGCAAACATGATTTCCACTTCCCCTTGATACGTAAAGAAGCTAATGGACCAGATCCATCCATTGATTTATGCTGTGGTTGACTTTGGTTTCAGAGGTTTAACAACTTGCGCTAGTAATTGGAACGACACCTAAAATCAAAAGGAAGAAAAGTATTCACCTTTTCTTTTAATAGAGCAATAGATGGAAAGATCGAGTGAGGGCCAGACACAAGCTTGTGTCTCATAAAAAAGGTGGTAACCAACTCAAACCCACTCTTACTTTACATCAAGGATGAATATCTATTGAATTCACTGCTGAAAGCTGTCATCTGAGTCATTATCAGCATCCAATATTCCTAACAGATAGTAAGAATGTCCACATACTGTAACTGTGGAAAACACAGAAAATATATAATAATATTTAATATTATTAGCTAGAAGTTTCAGAGCATAAATCATCATTGCATGAGGGTAGTGATGTTGTGCATCTTGTATTTGTTAGCCGTCAGCTGAGGGGGTTTATCCCCTTTCTTGTAAAACCTCTGATGCTGGACACCTGAAAAAATCAGTGCTGGAGCAGATGCGTTGGATTTGCCTATACAGCACGGACAATCTGATGGCCCTATAGAGATAAACTCATGAAAAATAAAGTGGATAGGTTACACAGAAAATAAATAATTCCTGCTTGCTTCTACAGCCTGACATAATTGCCCCCAAATTAATTTTAGGGTAAGTTAAGAATGGGAAAATGCACTTTATAGATTCACATTATTCAAATGTAATTCTCCAACTTCCTATATAGCATCCTTACAGTAAAATCTCACATTTAGCAATGTGAAGAGAAATCAAATAAAATTGTCTCAAAAAGGAAGTTTACTTCAAACTCTCTCCTTTCCCCTGAGTCTGCATGTATTTGGATCTGCCCATCAGGGCGCTTACTAATGGAAGCTATCGCCTCTCCTCTGCTTCCCCTGGAGTCGTACGGGGCCAACGCCACCCGGTTTTGGCAGGATCCTCTGCAGACGGTGTGATCTGAGGGTCAGTTGTGGTGGAGATTACAGTTTAACATTGCGCTCGTTCTGCATTGCGATCAATACCGCATTGAGCAAAAATTCCGGAAGAAACAACTCCATTTGGATCCCCTTACGAGACTGAATTAACGTAGTAATAACGAGCCAGTTGTTACACAAGGAACCTCACGAGACAGCAACTTCCAAGCTTCCCGTGAAACCAGGGCCATGTGCCATGTCATGAGTTGTCACCTGCATCCATGCCCTGCAGGCTGGATGCTACATAGGAAATCCAGGCCAGTGGTCTCCAGAAACGTGTCCAGCAGGAAACCCCCTCAGCAGCAGCTCATCCCCATGAGATATCCCTAAGCCACCATGCGTGATGCCTCGTGCCTGAGTGTTTCTGACCTGTCTGGGACCCAGCAGAGCCTCGGCTCCGGGTCACTTTGCAGGACCTGCTCCTACTGCAGCCAAATCAGACGTGACTGCTTTGAGGCAATACGATTTTGGGGACCACAAGTCCAGCCCTTAGGGCAGAGTCCTGTGCCCAGTACCCCCGCTGTGAATGCAGACGGACGCGTTACTGCCAGTGGACTTACTCGGGATTTTCCTCATTACGATTGCCGTAACGCGCTTGATTTCAAGCGTGGCACTAAGCAGTGATTTGGTGGGCTGTGGCAGTAACGAGGGCTGATGGCTGGAGAGCATTTAGTAGATGTATAGTTCCACTTTCCTCGTGCCATGGCTGATCTATCCGGACCGGTGCTGAACAGGGGATTTCCATCAACAGGATCACTGCTTGTTGTGCCCAGTAAGACCATGCACCGGTTAACGTGGCCATCCTGCCAATAAAGAATATATGACAAATATTTGCACAAAACATTAAAACAATACGAATAGTGTGCTGGCAATAGATGATTGCTGTGAAAAAGCACTGTGCTTATTTTTACAGCTCTGGTAGACGTGAGTGAGAAGTGGCGTTTGTAAACTCCAGTGCTGTGGGAAAGATTTTCCAAGGTACTGGAAATGTGCAGGGTTTTAATCTACCGGCTTGCTTTCTGCTTTAGACAACCATTATTTCTAGTAGAACAAATACATAATATTCTATATCTCGCCCCTGAATCTCAACTTTTGAACCGCAACAAAACAGCCATTTTGTTTATTTTTACTGACTTTGGGAGCTAGGAAATCCCGAGTGCAGTAGTGTATCTTGGTAAGCTTAAATAGCATCCTGCATAGAGACTGTACGTTTACGAATTCATTTTTGGTGGGAATTCAGTAATGGTATACAATAAATCTGACCTGAATGCGACAGAAAGTAAGAGAATTCTATATTAATGCTTTATAATGGGTTTATAGTTAAATAAATTTTATGAAAGCATAGGGGTCTCATTGTTACCAAGCTAGCTTTCCCCACAGCAATATTTTCACATGATTAAGTTAGAGATCAGATAACCACCGTATGCAGTATATACCCAATAGCAATTTAAAAAATTCAATATCAGCTGTATTATTCTAAAGACTCATTCCATTTTCAATGCAAAATGAGTATAAAATAAAGAGATAAACTACATATAAAATGTAAAACATGGAAAAATTTATCACTTGCAAACATAAAAGCAAAAAGGATAAAAAAAGAGAACAAAAGCAAATGTAGGCTATAAAAGAATGCAGGGGAAAGAAAAAAAAAGGTAAATCTTCAGTGTTACCTTTTCCATATGTGGTTTAGTTGGGTTTTTATTAAGGTGCATACACTTTAGTACAGGAACATAATCATCTCTGTAATGCACTTTACTACTGCAGGCTAAATTAATTTATGCCGTGCTGAAAATTTCCAGCCCCACTAGATACAAGGGGACTGGGTGTGTTAGCCCAGGCAGGGAAGCAGCCTGTGATCCACTTGATTTCCCTGCCCAGTGCATTCGGGCTGCACGGAGTGAGCGTGCAGAAGCGCTGCAGGCTGATGTGTGGGGAGGAGGGTGATGCTGGGGGTGGGGGGGAGTGGGGTCAGGGCTGTGCTCTGGTACAGCTGTGGGCGACCCAAAACATCCTGTCCAGCAGACTGGCAGGTTGGACCGGGACATGCTGCAGCTCATGTTCATCCTGTTACTGGGGGGGGAGCCAGGAGGCAAATCCTGGATGCAGCCAGTTCCATCAGAAAGGTGGTTGTGGGCACCCAGTAAATGTTCGCTGAGCCTGTGGCAGAGGACTGGGCAGAGAAGGGGTTCATCCCCATCACTCCACAGTTTCCACAAACAACTAGCAGCATAACAGCGAAGTGCCATACACATAGAAACGTTAACGATCCTGCCCACAGTCGAAGGCACTGCCTGGCGCCGAGGTGTGGTACTCACGGCCACGGCATACCATGGCCCCATACCCATCCCATGGCATGAAGACACAGAAATACCAGTGAGGACGAGGAGAACTGAGCTACTGGCTCTCTGCCTGCAGTTGGAGCAAACAGCCGTGTCTCTGCTGCCCCTCTTCCCCATGGGAGCACCAGCCCCATGGGCTGGAGGAGGGGAGATGCTCCCCTCTCCAGGATGGTCCCGGACCAGTCCTGCCCCCAAGAGCTGGCTCATGCACCCCAAGAGCTACTGATGGGCAGCCAGCATTAATACCCTCATCTCTCAGCTGCCGGAGAGCCGATGGTGTTGCACAGAGCCTTGTGTTCCTTAATTCATCCTCACCCCCGGCATCTTGTTCCTAACACTGTAGTTAAGGTTGTGCCAACAACTCCATTGTGACCTTGCTCTCAGGAGTTATAATTACCATATTTTAGCTGTAAAAAGTTTCCCTGGGCTGACATTTTGCATACATGGTTTTCACCCAGGCACAAATTGTTTTGTTTTTCTTCCTTTGCTAAATTGCTACTCATGTCACAAAATCTGGCCAGTTGTATGGTTCATAAACATAACAGATTTTTTCAGCGGGCACTCTGGGTTCACACGTCTTTTTTCTCAGGAAAAAAAAAAAAGGATATCTGTGTAAAAACACCTCACCAAAACCCAAAAAACCTTTCAGTGGGAAACCGGACTCATGTGGATTATCCAGTGACCCTCATTTCAAAGGGCATTGTCATTTCTGTCCCAAAGTTACCTGTTTCCTACTCACTTTTGTGCTTGAGAATTTACGGTCAGAAATGGAGAGTTATGAAACTGAGGCCATAGAATGAACTATTTACCCTAAATATAAACTCTGCAGTATGTAACGTTTCTTGCTTGAATAACAGATGGCACGTATTCTGCCTGTTGAGTCTTTTTCATGCTGATCTAGAGCATGTCCAAGCTGTTGGCTAGGGCTGACCTTCAACCTGTCCTCAAGACCAAACTGAAAACAGCAGTGTGTGGGGCTTCATGTTTTTAAGCATGTCCAGAAAAAAAAAGATCCATGGTGAAGTTTGTGACCAGGAGCATCTCAGAGCCATGCCAACAGCTCTGCTTGGTCCCGTTGGTGTCGGAGATCTGTGACTGCTCCGTGCTCAGGGACATGTCGGGATGCCGGTCGGATATGCTGACGTGCTTCGGGCACCGTGGCAGGACCTGTTGTCCCTCACATCTACCCACATTTGCATTCTCCCTGTTGAAATCGTTGGAGAAAATCTGGATTTACTTTTCCTCAAGCAGGAGTATCAGATGTGTGTCTGGCAGACTGGATAGGACAGGATCGGGCATAATGAGGTTGGATTTATACCGAATGTGACTCTTTGGAATCACCAGGCTTCTACTTGTGGAAGAGGGAACGAACTTAGACCCATTTTTTCCTGCAGGGCCTAGGCACACGCTTTAAACAGGCTATCAGGTCTTCTTATTCCACCTGCCAGGTGCCACCTATATCTTCACGGCAAGGCCACCTTTCTCATAAACCCTTTTCACTGCCCCTGAGCCTTTCCCCATATCAGAGCACAGCGACTGTCCCCAGCTGCCACTCAGCCGGGTTAGCATCCCCCCTCCCGTCCACTGACAAGCACAGACAGACACCCAGGGTGGTTTTTTGAAAGCCACTCTCTGTACGGGATGGCTTCACAGGAGGACTGATAACTTCCAGTGGTGTGCAAAGGTTTTTATCCTCACTATTATGCCTGAAGAGGTCCCTCAGTGCTCCTGAAGAAGTCAGAGTAGAAACAAAAGTTACGTTAGAAGCAAAAAGAGCTCTGTGGAACCACAGTGGAAACCCAAGGAAAGCAACACGGTGCCATATTTCACTCGTCTTTGTTCTCTCTGATTCCTGCAGATAGAGCTCCATGTGAGTTTTCGGGCTTAACGGATCTAAAATTGAAGGACTGCTGAGGGACTGCTGTGGCTGCATTAATCCAGAGGTGAGTAACTTGTTTTCCTTGTTTGCAAGCACTGATGGACCAGGAAGTTTGGCGAGAGACCCATCCAAGGAGAGCCATCCCTTGCTCACAGGGCTGGCTGACACTGATTTCACGGGTAACTTCATTCCTCTCTGCAGTGCTTTGAGAGCTGCGGGTCTTGTGGTGGGCTACCCTGAATTTTCAAGTTTATTTTTACTTTAACATCAATTTAAAGCCACTCCGAACTGGTGCTTCTTTACATGGCAGGTGTCCACAGATCAAAAAGTGACAGTGGAAACGGCAGGGAAAGGGGACAGAGGAGTGCCTTTGATTTTCCCCTGTCACAATTCCCTCCTTAGCTCATCACA
>NW_010258457.1:35276-39640 GCF_000690775.1 Eurypyga helias
CCACCGTGGCTGTGCGGGGAGCAACCGCTGCCTCTGTGCGGGGCTGGGTGATGGGGAGGGGGGTGTGCAGCCCCCATGGGTGGGGAAGAGATGACAGGGGGACAAGGGCAGGACCAGCAGGTGACTCGGGCCCCAACCTGACACCAAGCATTGGTCAGCCTCGTGCACGGTCTCCCACAAGCCCTGGCTCACCTGATGCCAGCAGCTCCTCTCACCCTGCTCCTGCGTGCCATGGGGGTGCAGGGGATGGGGGGGCCCTGCTGGCATCCCTACAGCTCAGCGTGGGCTGTCCACCACACTCCTGGGCTGGATGCAGAGCTGAACTGCTGGGGCTGCCCCTCCCGCAGCGAACCTGGGGGCTCCCACCTCCTAACAACCCCCCGGCATCGCTGCCACCAAACATCAAGACACCTAATTGGGGATAGGTAATAAACTTAGCATGTATGCATGAAAATATGCCCTGAACAGTACCAGTTTTTTACGAAATTTACATAATGCTAAACAGTATCTTGCTCACATACCCATGGAGCTTAGTGGCTTTGTTGTCATGGATACCAGTACATACCTTGTTTTCTTCGAGACATCTATCAAATATGTGCATTTGGATGTTTGCTATATTTGCCTGAATGTTATAAGCACATTTTTTACACTAGTAAATAATATTAAGCAACTGTGTAATTTATGCCAGAAGACTAAACACACTTTAGCTCAGTATTTTAACACCTTTTTTTTCACCCTTGTAATTTCAAATCCACACGCCCTGCCCCGATGCTATTCTTGTCAAGACTGAGCATGACTTGCAAGAATCTGTTCTTGCAGTAGGATTTTACTATGAAGGACCTCATCATGTGCTAACCACTCTCCAGCTCACGGGTGAGGGAAGAACTCAAAAGCCTTGTTTTCAAGCATGAGCTGATTCCTTTCAAGATAATGTTTCAAAAAATACTCCCAGTGTCTAGCAGATTTTCTGTGTCATAAGCGCCTCACCTTTTTAGTGGAGACAATGAAAATATTATAGGGCACAGACACTGTGCTGAAATCTCCGAAATAGGTCCCCAACCTCTCCTCTTCTTGCAAACCTGATCTCCTACATGAAGGTACCATGCCCCCAAAACAGAAGTTTTACATTCCAGCAATTGCAGAATATCCAACCTCATCCCTTTGGCTTCGTACCTATTCATTAGTCCACAGTAACCTTCACGGCACCTTCGTGCTCCACAGCATGAAGCCAAATATTAACAATGAACACCAGAAAATTCTAACTTGTCTTACAATGGCAGGGCTTCATTAATTTCATAAATATTATGTCAGTGCTGAAGACTTCGTATCCTGGGACTGAAGCTGGTAAAAGGCTGGGGAGGAGATCTTAGTCTCTGTCTACTGAATCAGCAACCAAGTTGTAAACTCCCTTGTTGTCTGGTTAGTTAATTTATATCAATGAGTACAATTCAAGCAGCTCGGGTTAGCTAATGGTCTTGCTCCTATGGTTTACAATATTAAATTCAATTAAGTTTCATTTATCAGCAGTAGAGAAAGAAGACATTAAAATAATGACAAGGGAATGGTAATATTATTAGCAAAGAAGCAAACTTTGTCATGATTAAAGAACAAAATTGCAATCGAATCGACTCCCTTATCTGCAATTTGTGAAGTCAGGAGTTTATCAAATAAACATGGGATAAATATTTGAGATATGTGTGCACAAATCCGTGCCTCTGGGAGAAAACATTTTCCTTAACACGGCAACTCGTTGTATGCTTCAGAATGGCTTTTAAATCACACCTGTGGCCAAGACACAGAATTTTTTCTTCTAGTTACGAATAGCTGGGGTGAAGCTAAAGCCCACAGAGTAGAAGCAGAACATCTTAAGCAACACGAGGTAAATGGAGACCTGCTAATTAGGGTTAGCTCGTGAGGAAGGATGTATGAAAACGGGGGCAATATACAATCAGCATGATGGTGTTCAGTAGTTTTGTTACGAGGTGGCATAAATACCAGACTTGCAGAAATCCGTCCAGAAGGTTTGAATCCCAGCCGCCCTGCCGAGCCGACCGTGCTGCCCACCCGGCTGGCAGCGGCCCGCAGCAGGGAGCGGGACAGTGGGTGTGAAGAGCAGGATGGGGCAGCCTGCTGGGTCCCTCGCCTGCAAAGCCTCACTGCTGTGGCCAGGCACTGCTGGGACTAAAAGATGCCAGTGGATCATACTCAATGTATTGTATCAGCTTTCCCTCAGGAAATTGATTGGCTTGACTTTGCACTGCGACTTTGAAGTGAATAAAAGCCATTCCTGATAATTCTTGGCAGAAGCAAGATACACAGAACGCAAAAATACTTAAGTCCGGGCTAGCCACACAAAGCAAGAGAAGAGCAAAGAAAGCCAATAATCAATGTCTTTGCTGACACCTCGAAGTTCTCCTGAGCCTGATCCTGAGGGTTTGCTGCTGCGTGCGAAAGCGTCAGCTCAACAAAGCCAGCGCGGGCAGTAGCAGGACGTGCAAAACCTCCAGTTATTCTTACAAAACAGCGTATGTCAGCTCTGCTCATTGACAAGGGGCTGATCAGCTACGGTGCTGGCAACCGTTGTTACAGCTCGTTGTGCCAAGCCGATGACCTCTCCTCCAGCATCACCGAGCAGAAGAGGCATTGCAAGGCTGCTGCACGCCCCTCTGCCCTGCACCCTCCGTGCCGAGGTGTGATAGCAGGGCACGGCAGCGGGCTACGGTACGGCAGTCGGCACAGTGGAGCAGGGCTGCTCTGAACCTCTGGCTAAAATTAACGCCTTGACTGCAGCTCCCTAAGATTGCAAGCATGAATTCTGCTTCCTTAACAAGGTCCTTGATTAGCAAATTTCAAAGAGGGATCAAAACCTGTGTAAAGCCCTAATATTTAACGGAGGCCGGTGTCTTTCCTTTGTACAAAAAAAAAAAAAGAAAAAAAAAAAGAAAAAAAGAAAAGGGAAATGTAATTCTCTTTCATTTATGTGTGCATGAACAAATTAGTTTCAGAAGCAATTTTACAGTAATTATGACCATCTCCAATGGATTAGATTTTCAGAAATATTCACTCTAATATCATGATGACAACTATCACATCCTGATTTTTTTATTTGATGTTCTAGCAATTTAAGGGTTCCAATAATTTGTGTGCATGACTAGACTAGAACAAAAACACATTTACAACTTATAAGCTTTGTGACACTGAAAATTTTATGGTGAAGTGATTTTGACCTTTGGAGGGTATGAAAAATTCAGTGGTAACACGATCTTTATCTTCTCAACATGGCATGTTGATATAGTCTGTCATTTCAGCTCATATGCCCTGATAATGAGGTATGCTTGATCTTTTATTTCTTGCAATACTTTACATGTCTCATAATTATAAATTTATTTGGTAATCACTCTGATGGTGCTGATACAAGACTTCATTTAGAATTTCTATGTCTCTCATACCTCCTTTCGCAGGCGATATATCGTGATTTCATCAAGAGTTAAAGTACAAAGCTTTCTTGTTTTCTTGTGTCTGGAATTTAATGTAAATAAACTTGAGGGAAGTTTGGTTAGTTTTGGGGAAGCCTGCATGAAAAATAGCCAGTGCCTTCTGCCCTTTTCAACTGTTAGGTTGTTACTCAGTGTTTGTTCAATTTGGGTCGCATTTGTGGTCAGTTAATTGTCTGCTTGATGCTCTGCAGATGCACACCATTAATATACTAATATTTTTGGAATATCCTTTGAGAAACTTGTGTCTACCTTTAGGAATTGTTTTATTTTTTTCCAGAGTAACTCAACTCTGGCTGAGTTTTGGTTTTTGCTGAGAACATACCAAATTTTTCAGCTCATCTGCTTGATGCTCTGCAGAAGATATTTTTGGAATATCCTTTGAAAAACTTGTGTCTACCTTTAAGAATTGGGGTTTTTTTTCTAGAGTAACTCAACCCTGGCTGAGTTTTGATTTCTACTGAGAACATACCAAATTTTTCAGCTGAGTAAGAACAGCACACTGAACCCCAAGCAGACGACTTTGGATAAAGACCAGCCCCCAGGCCCATTACATTTATATTTTAATTCAAAGGCACCCAAGACAATCTTTCTTATGATGTAATTCTGCAACTCATGTCTGGTTTTTGATGTTTTTAACTTGCAAAAGGGTAGCCCTTGGCTTGCGTCTCGGTGAGTGGTGCAGTAGATTCATGCAATGTGCATGGGGCGGAGCAGCTAGCCAAGACAGTCTTTCTGATGATGTAACTCTGCAACTGATGTCTGGTTTGTGATGTTTTTAACTTGCTAAAGGAGAGCCCTTGGCTCGCGTCTCGGTGAGTGGTGTGGTAGGTTCATGCAATGTGCACGGGGAGGAGCAGCTCCCGCTTC
>NW_010258457.1:39670-70418 GCF_000690775.1 Eurypyga helias
GGATCAGCATAGTTGGTAACGCAGAGTCCCCCGCGGCTCCGTCCTTGCTGCACGAGCTGACAGTACATGAAAACAGAGCCAGCCGGTTGGGGCTGCCACTTCCCGGGACGATGCTTCATTCAGTTCACATGGAAAGCGACCGAGTCAACAATTATAAATGATCCATTTCTTGTTCCGTGCGATATCATCCATCACTAGATGCTGCTAAGTGAGTCTAGTAACATTAAAACCATGTTTAATAAAGCCAACATTTCAATACCACTTATGATAGGGTCAGCAGTTGCCTAATGCAATTAATCACTCGTTTACTGAGGGAATGAAGGGACTGGAGAGGAAAACAACAACAGTAAGAGGAAAAACATACACACAAAATTAAAAGCAATCATTATACAATTAATGACCATTTACCTCTGGTTTCTCCTCCTCAAATACCTCCTGAAGCTTTTCTGGATTATCTTGCAGGATGAAGCAGGTGGATATAAGGAGACATACCTTGGGGGTGTGATGAGGATATTGTCACAAGAGAAACAAGTACAGTAGCTTAACATCGTCAAAAACCGGAACACATCTATTGTTTCTCCTTTACAAAACCAAAGAAAGGAGTCAGGAAGACAGAGACAGATGGGTATTCTGTTCTTATAGCTGGAGACTCTTCCAATGGCTTTCTGAATCCATGGATGTGCATCGTGTTCTTGCACATATGTGTTTGCATGTGCATGTTCGTGTGCGCACCTGTGTGAGTGTGTCGGGCAGACTCAGTGGCTTCTGTAGGATTTCTCTGAGCCCTACTGTATTTCTGTGCTGTGAACACAATCATTGCCTGTTCTGAACTGAATTGCCCCCGATTAATAATCTGATTTCTGGCTATTTGTAGTGTGACAGGAAGCAAAAGCCTTTTCTGCAGATTTGCCAGCACAAACTCCTGTGGCAAGCTTCCCTCTCTGCAAAAGCCTCGGGCTGGCACTGGAGGGTAGGGCTCCCATGCCAAAACCGCCTTTGCTTTCACTTGAGGAATGTGAAATCCTTTCTCCTCGCTGCGACTCACTGCACGCCTGCAAAGTGACGAGACCGGCGCTCGCTGCCAAGGGACGACTCAGAAGTTAAAATCAGGGCTATATCAAAGGCTGCTGAGGTGCTGGACTGTGGCTACTGTCAGAATAAAAGGACTTTATAAATTCACGGGCCATTTAATTTACAGTGTGCAGACAAATATGTGTTAAAAGTGTTGCTCAGGAAGATGCTCTGTTTAGCTGTATCGAAGGATGCAGCCGCGGCGGCCAGACTCATTCACAAAAGGCGGTGCGCTCTCACTACCCATGAGCGTTGCTGCGTGTCCCAGGAATACTTTCATTTATATGCATCTGATAACCCAGTGAAGGGAAAGTGGGAATGAGTTGGCAGGTGGCCTTTTGAATGAAAGGGCACACGGTAAACTACCTGTTTGCTGCTTTATCACTCTGGAATACTAAAGATGTCACATGGTATGCATATTCCTTTCCATTTCCCCTCTATTCTGGCCTTTTTAGTGCTCATATTCCAAAAATTAAATGTAATTTAAAAAGACATAGATGAGTAAGATGCACTTGGGTTTGTTTACTGGATTTGCAGCATGTGAGTTCCGCTGTTTATCCTAATGGTCCATATCAAAATACAATGAGGATTACAGCATTAGACTTTATGCCTTTGTAAAACCTACAAATTAGAATAAGTCTTTATTCTGTAAGCAGGATGTGAAAACAAAATTAGTGCTACTTCTTGAAGCAATTACCTCCAGGTAGCATCTCTTTCTAACCAGCAACAAGCTGTTGCCAAATATAGCCTTTCCTTTAAATTTAAACATGCCTGCAGACCTTACAAGCAGCGGTACCTAGACATGAAAAACCATCAGGCATCAACATTAATACTTTAGATAATTAAGTATTTAGTTATTTACATTGACTCAAAGTGAAGCTATCACAACACAATACTTCAATTGTTCGCATTCCTCTGGCTTACAGCTGCATGCGTGAATGTCGTCTTCTGGGGGAAAAAGCCACCTTAAAGAATTTCTCACTGGGTTTGTACTGCACTAGCTCCATGGAAAATTAGTCCTCATGGTGAAATTAAGTGTTGATCCTTGTTAATATCCTCTGCCCAGAGCTTCTGAGGATATTTTGCACAGAGCAAGGCCAAAATACAGCAAAATAGTAATTTTCTTTGGCATCCGTTTCTCCTGTACATGCACATAATGACTCCCAGAGCTGAACTGAGCAAATAATTATAACTCCTTTATTTGAATGTGTTGTAGTTATGACAAATTTTAACTGTTCAATTTGAAATGTTCTTAGTGTCTACCTTGTATTAAACATTTTCAGCAGAAATAGATAAATATCTGGATCTTTACAGAATTGCACACACATATAGTGAGCATGCAATTAGACCAAATTAATTACTAGCTGACTCGCAATCACTGCCACACTGGAAGTAAACTAGGGTAACTGCTGAAATTGGTGGAATTGCTGGGTATTTTAGTAACATGAAAGAGATGTGACTTGACCTCCATACTTTTTGCTGTCTGAAATATTTGTAATTTCAGGCAATTACTCATCATGAGCCCATGGTCAGTGGGAGTCTGGGCAGAGCTAGAAATGAGCCATCTGAGCTACAATAAGGAATCGATAAGAAATGGAAGAAATGCCATCATTAATTGCCAGTTAGGGTTCTTCTTGCATGAACAGTTGATATTCATTTGCTAATTAGGTCTCTGATAGCAGGGGGAGCTCGTTGTGGGGGTGAAGGAGGTTTCTGAGTGTGGGATTAGAGAGGGAGAAGCTGAGTATTGGTCCTGACTGCTCTGAAGCCGGTGATTTCAGGAGTGGTTCTGTAGTTAATGAAAGAAAATACGGTGAGTTTAGTGTCTGTTTGCTCTGCAGCACATACAGAGTAAAGTGGATTGCTAGTTTTGGGCTTGGTGAACTATAGGTAGCCAGTAGCTCTGGGAATAAGCCTCATCTATCAAAATGTTGGTTTGGCTTTTGCTTTTGCCAGAGCGTAGAAAGTTTAATCATAGCACGTGTTCCGTGGGAAGCTGTTGCCTTTTTCAGTGTTGTGTCTTGTCTTCGAAGTGATTCCCCTGGGATATACCGGGATCTGTGCCTGGGTTGCTCCCATTCTATAGGGTGAGCAGCTGTGGTCCCTCCAAGACCCATGGGTGCCAGTGCAGCGGCAAGGATGGGTGCTGGGGCAGGAGAGGGGAGCACTGCACTGCTCCAGCCACCCTGCCCTGGCAGCTGCCACCTAGGGAGGCAGAAACTGCCCCTGCCTCACCTGGTAACACTAAACAGATTCCTTCTCCATGTGCTTCCTTGCGTGGAATTGTGACATCCAGGTTGTGGGGGCACTGCGTAGTGCAGGACAGCAATGCGGAGGCAGCGTGCCAGGCAAGGGAGAGTTCTGCAGCGGAGGAAAGAGGAGGAAGGGCAGCAGGCTGGGGATGGTTTAAAGCTTTACTCTGAGCCAGAAGGTTCAAAGTACCAGTTATTGCATCAGAAAATGCATTTAATAACAGCGCCCTGGTCTACCTTCTTCCTCCCAGAACAGCTCCTGGACCATTTAAAAGAAACAGTGGCTCTGGTAAAGATTGCCTGTCTAACGGGCCAGGGAAGAGGGACCATTCAGGAGAGGCACTGCTGTTATCAGTAGCAAGGTGTACAAGGCTGGGAGAGCCCGGTGAATGCCAGAGTCCCTGGTTTTTGTTGGTTAAAGACGTTAGATACGGTTTGTTTGCTTGCAGAATCCCAGCACTGACTCAGCATGGCACGGTGCTTTCTGGGTTCCTGGGGATGTGACTCAGTTGCAGCAGTTGGGAAGACCTTTTACTGGACTAATGCAATATTTATATTGTCTGCAGCCCAGCTTCCTCTAAAACTTCAGCTCTCTCTTGGGTACCATTTATCTGTTGCTAGTCATGTCTTACCAAAGGAGAAGCGAAAGACCAAGCAGGCAAAAAGTTTATGAAAATGATCTAGGGAAAAGAAAAACAATGTAAGACTTTCTTATTTGTGAAGCAATATTTATATGCTATGCTGCAGTAATTTCTCTCCTGATGCTGTCATTTGATCCCAGAGACATTTGGGTTTCACAGTTTAGAAACTATGTGAGCTTAATTAAAGTCAGTTACATACATGCACAAAGAGGAGGACAAGAAAGAAGAAATAAATCTCTGGTTTTGGTGGTTTGGTTCCAGATTGACATCTCCTGGTCTCAGCAGACAGGAGACCTGGAGTTTCTCTCTTAGCCAGCCATGCTGCCGCTGCTCTGCAGAAATCTCCCTCCCCAGGTAGTGCCGGGCAGCCCAAAGGACTCGCTCGAGTACCAGTAGGCAGGGGCTTTTTCCAGAAGGTATCACTATAGTGTGCTGTCCTTAGGCACTGTCCCAGACCACCCTGCTTCCCGCAGCACCATCTGCAGTATCTGCCTTGCAGTAGTACCCAGTTGCAGGACCCTAACTGCTCGCAGAGAGATGCTGCAGCCGTGGCCATGCGCTGCTGGGTGCTCGGGCTACGCGGTTGGTGCGGCGCTGCGTGCAAGGTCTCTCACGCAGACTCAACACCGTCCCAGTAGCCAGTATTGTAATTTTAGGCACTTCATCCACCAGCAGCTCTCATTTCTCATCTGATGCTATAGACATTGTGTCAGTGACAGAAGCCAATCTGTTACCTGGCTGTTCAGCTGCTGTCTGCTTTCTCATTTTAACACGGGGATATTCTTGATTCTGAATGCATCCCGAGGTTCCCTCTTGGTGCAAACCCGTTTCCATCAGTGGTACCCCTGAGTGAGCTTCTGAAACAATTTCTGCAGCACTCCTCGTACAGGACATTTCCCAGAACGGGATGGAAATGTGGCTGTACCTGTCTGTGGTGAGCCTTTGTGCAGCCACAGCATTGCGAGCGATGACTGCTATTTGTCATAAACAGCTGGGAATATTTGCATATGGTTAGGAATATTTAACTTGTCACCAGAAGGTGTTTTTATGATTGGTCATTCGCTAACTACTCCTGTGTAAGGGTCTGACCCAAAGCCCATTAAAACTAATGGAAGGACCTTCGGTGACACCGATGGATCAGCCGACTAATGTGCCCAGCACATTAACGCAGTCCAAAGCTGTTCAGCAAGATGATGATGCAGTACTGCAGCCAAGAGAGCCTGAGTGCTTTTTCTGCCTGCAGCCCGGTGATTTCTCTCTTGGTGATGTTGACCATTGCAGCCAGGACAGCTGTAGGCTATCCAGCCTTGGAAGCCAATGCAAGGATAATTAAAGCCGACTTTCAAACCCAAGTTCAAAAATAGGACAGCACAGTGGGTTCTGACTGGGATTTTCAGCCTGCTCAAGGCTGCTCAGAAGAGCACTAAGATAAATAAAAGCAAAATTAGAAAAGAGAGTGTGAGGAAGATACTGTTGTCTAATGATGCAGATTCATTACAAAGATGCTGGAAAGTCCTAAGGTTTGGAGACTGCCTTGTAGGAGCAGGACTTTTGGCATGTGGTTAGTTGCTTTATTTGTCTGTTGGATAAAGAAAAAATTTAATTGCCTTGTACAGGTTTTTTTTTTTAGCAACATTTGCCTCATTTTAAAGATGAAAGGTATATTCAGCAAGTTTAGAAGAGGAAACAAGCAGGAAGTGGGCAAATATTTCATTAGAGTTAGAAAGATATTTCAGTTCTTGTCAATACTGTACTATGCCCCTACACCCGGTGAGCATAATTACAAGTTAACACATAGATGGGAGCTGGAGCTGAAAAAATTGTTTGAGTATCGATCACGTTATGAGACTTAAAATGAGCAAAAGAGATTCTTTCATGGCAGAAGACACTGCTTCATTTTAAAATATGCTGCATAAGTGGTTGCCTAGCTTCTCTTTCTGAAAACCATTTTCCTGAAGCGATGCTAAGGGCAGAACTCTGACTGATTTTCTGTAATGGCAGAGAAAGGACAAAATACTGACATGAATCTTAGCAAGACCAGGAGGAGGCACTGTTGGTGCTACTTGGTGCATGACTCATCTACCTAAACACTGGCATCTGGGGATGTTTCTCTCATCCTAGGTTTTTTGAGACATTGCAGGGGGCTGGCAGGTAAACCCACACTCCAACAGTGCCTGGAGAGCTGGAGAGAGCGCCTCAGGTGACCAAACCAGCCCTGAATACCGCTGTGAAAGCAACTGAATCCCATCATCAGAAATGCAGCTTCCTGCAGCTCACTCATGGTTGCCTCCTTCTGCCGGTGTGCAGGGAGCTACGTTTGGATGTTGTTCACAGACCAGCTGCTGCTGGATTCTTGGGAAGTTCTCACCTGAACTCTGCTGAAATCCAAGATGGTTAAATTGCCAGCTGAGGAGTCAGAGGGAGAAGTGACTTACAGTAACCTCACCTCTTGTAATTCACTATTTTCCTCCAGTTAGTTCTTCTTTAACTCACGCAGTGTTGGTGTGAATGCACCTTAAAGACCTCTCTGGCTGAGGATGGAGAGCACATGTGACGACGAGGTGGTAGAAGGAAAAAGGACAGGAGCCAGCACATGTAGAATGGATTTGGAGTAATGTCTTCTCCATTGCAAGTCTGCAGGGTCTGATAGGAAATCTCTCACTTTCATCCATGTTATTCTGGTAGTCCTGTTATGATGCACCTGCCTGGGGTTTGAAAGCTGCTGCCCAAAGCTGAGCTGTCTGGGAGAACGTACCCCAGGCTGTGTGCTGGTGGGGAGAAGTATTTGTTCACGTGTTGTCTGGTGTGTAAATACATTTCAAGAGTTGATTTACTGCATGTAGCATGATTGTAGTTGGACTTTTGAAGAGTAAGCCAAAATAGCTTTTAATTTGTGGTAACCTAGAAAGCACAAAGTCTCAGGAACTTTGACAATGCATTTAGAAAAAAGTAGCAATAACCACAAACTCATGCTAACCACCATGGTTTTTACAACCAGCCCATTTAAATATATTCTGAGCAGAAAGATGGCATGAAAACTTTGTTAGCAAGCTCATTAGTCATCTGAAGCTGCCAAGCAAAAGCCATTAATGCTGGGAATCACGTTTGGTAAGAAAGTATTTGCAAAGGCAATCTTTGGAGGACTTGGAAAATGTTAGTGTTCAGGTGGGGTTGGTTTCACCAGTTGACTTTAAAATACGGACAGAGGAAGCACTTGTATCAGCTGTGCCTTTGCCTCCGGCACTCACCGTACCCCTGTGTGGCTCTCACTGGATGAGCACTGTGCGATTTCAGCGTTTCTGTGGATATCTCTTGAGTAGGTCAACAGGGAATGAGGCACTCAACAAAAATAAATATATAAATGCTGATTCGTGCCTGTCTTTCCTTCCGCTATTTATTTTCCACCCTGTTTTTATTAACCTTATTCTATAAATTTCCCTGGGCCCATACTGGCTGGCTGTGATAAAATTTTTTCTACTACTTCTGTCACTTCATTCTTCACTTTTACAGGTTGTCGTTATTTCTGTGGAGGGCTTTCTCCTCCAGTGCGATTTTGCTTTTAGTGGGTCTTACATGAGCTGTGCCGGGACCTACACATAAGGATAAAGGGACTTTCCAGAATCTCTTTGTCAGGAACCTAAAACTGCAGCTCATACGAAGCACACAAAGCCAAATCCATGAGCATGGTATAAATTATTCGGTGTGGGCATATGGGAGGTCTTGTTTAAATAAATACTGTTTATCGTGACATATCGTGTGTGTCTGGGATGTCTTGGTCACCCACAGCTGGCTCTCATGTCCATTGCCCAGCTGAGCGCCCGAGGGGAAGGAACTCCAGAGCAGGGGTATGTGTATTTATGGCAAATAAAATACAATATGATGTATACAATAAGCTGCAAGAAGAGTTAGTTACACTGGGAAGGAAAAAAAGGACAGGCAAAGCAAAACGCTTTTTATGGTTCATTTTTTCTTTCTCAATGTTATAGTTCTTTTTTATGTTCTGTAAACAAAACAGCATGGGCTTTTTTTTTTTTTTTTTCAGAAAAACGCACCCAATAGGTAAGTGGCAGTTCAGCCTGAAAGTAAGATGTTCAGCCTTGAAAGGAATATGCTTAAATAATCTCCAGCATTTAACGTTTGCTATATTTGCACAGGGCCAGTGTTATTGATGGTGGCAGGGAGTGATCAAGCATGAAAGCAGTTAGTAAAATGATTTTATGAGCAATATGGTGATAAGAGATTGCATGCCAGAATCGAAGTCCAAGACACAGGAGAAAATGTCACTTTTTCAGATTTATCTGTAGTAACACCGACTGTTTCTCTTTCAGTGGCCCAGGGAATAATCACCCAATCCTGCTTTTCCTTCTAAATCTCAACTTGTTTTTGTTTAATTTCTGAAGCAGAAAAGCTACTTGCTCTTGCCTCTGCTACAGCGATGTACAGAGTTTGTACGACTAATACTGCACCCTCTCACTGCTGACTGATGGGCAATTCCCACTTCCAGGGTCTTTTTTCCAACGAGCAATAGAAGCAGTGAGGGTTGGTGTGGCGGATCAAGTGGCTTCTCTCAGCCGTGGCAATCCATGGTGCCACTGCTGCAGCACACACCTCTCTGAATTTGCGCAGCAAGGAAAGTTTGCACTGCATTCTGTATATTCCCGTGCAGTCTGCATCGTCTGTTTTGAGGGTGGGGAGGGGGTGTTTAATACCAGCTCCAGACTGACAACACAGTCAGGGGTCACCCAGGCAAATTGTAGAAGTTAAGTCATAAGCCTTTAAAAGCACAGGCTTGCAATACGATTTTCCACAGATCCCAAACCAGAGGGAAGCAGCAGGTACTACTGTAAACCATTCTATAGATTTCTGTACACACACACAAACACCTGTCATAGATATAAACTGGTTCAAAAGACTTTTGACATTGGCTCTTCAGGCTTAGGAGTACTGAAACGCTAGAAAGAAGAAAAGTGGTGAGCTGCAGAGTGCAATAAAAATAAGCTTGTATTTAGATTTCAGGTTTGGTAGGTGATAAATAATAGCTGGTTTGGAAAACCGGCTTGGGCTGGTTCCCTCTCCATGTCGGGGTGAGTGAAGGGTGATGCTCTGCCTTGCAGAAGAGCCATGGAGACTGCTCATTAGGGGGATCGTAATGATAATTTGTACCTCCCGTGGCACAGTTGTGTTGCTGCTCATGGCTGTGGGTGTGATTGCGACAGAGCAGTGCTTGGCAAAGCGCCTCTGAGGGGGGTTTTGGGGGGAGACCCTGCCCCAGTGCTGCCTCCCCCTGTGCTGTCATGGCCAGATCTGGGTGCAAAGTGTGTTGTCAAGCCGAGGGCCTTCCTCTCTCCAGCACCCACCAGGTATTCATGTTTTCTCACCAGACGGTAAAGTACAACACAATGTTCGTTTTGCAGCCCACACCCTATCCTGAGTGTAACAAAGATGCAAAAATCCAAAATCTAGAGCATAACAAAATTATATGAAGTCCAGTTGTAACACTGAAACTCTCAGAAGTGGGGGCCTTTACGTATATCCCTTCTGCAGCCTGGACCTCTGTCCTGAAATGGGAGAAGGGAGGAAAACCAGAGGGTCCAGGGTTTGTAGCATCCCTTTGCATCATACTTGTCTGCTTTACGCCTGACATCTCTTCAGTGCTCAGCCTTCACAGCAGGCCGAGTGGGGATATTGTGAGCTTTGCTCTTGAAATTATCAGTGCTCAGACAGAGCTGTGAATTGTGCTAAGCTCCCTGACCTTGTGGCATTATCATAAAATAATCTTTATGCAGAATCCAGCTGCCTCAGCAGTTCCCGTGGGATGTCATACTCAAAGTATCCAGGGTTTCAGTGTTGTTTATAATCACTTCCTCTTAAACTCTTGCAAATTTGGGTCATTTATTACTCCTGGTTTGAGCTTGCCTGTCAGGTTTGGGCAGAGATGGGTAGCACCTGAGCTGCACTGACTTCAGATATTTTCCCCACCAGGTTCTGTCTGTGCTTTCAGAGGAGACCAGGTGAAGTCCAACAGCTGAAGCCCCTTTATTAAAATTTTGGGCATGAGCCTGCCCTCCTGCAGGTTATTCTGGAAGCCTTTGACCTCTGGAGAAGCATGATAAAGTACGTAACTGCCAAATCAACCACCAGCAGCAGTGTGACTTACCAGTGCGATGTCTGCCTTGCAGGGTATGGTCTGAGGCCACATGCACTGAGGCACGTGCTGTGCTCTGCCGCATCTGTCCCTGCCCCAGCACCCCGGGCCTCTGCCTGGGGAAGTCCTGGGGGACGGTTTCCCTCCCTGCAGCCATGCTGGTGGCTCTGGGCTGTGCATTGGGGTGTCTCAGGGCACAGCGGCTGCCAGGATAACCTGCTGCTGGGATGATAACCAACTGCTGGGATAACCCACTGCTGGGATAACCCACTGCTGATCTCACTGTCAGAGCAGGAGGGGTTTTGCTTTGGATGCACAGGCTGACACGCAGATGCATTTCATTCAAGGATTTCACATACTTTGCTGTATGTATATTGATGTCTTTAGATGTCAGTGTGGTGCCTTTCTCTTCGCTTCCCCCTCAGCTGTGGTTTAAAGGATCTTTTCAGGAGGAGAAACAAACACAACTTGGCAGCAATGCATAGATTTGATCATGGGGGTGTTTTGATTTTTTGGGAAAGCTTTGAAGAAGTCATCCAACCTTGGAGCCATCACCTCATAAAAATCAGGTTTTCCCCATTATATGCTGCTTAAGTGGAAGATTTGTTTAAATAATTTTTATGGGCAGCTGTTTAGGTGGCATGATGCTCTACACCCTTCCTCAGAGAAGACTTCGTTTTGTTCTTTCTCCTTATGTGTTGGTTTGTTTTTTACTTTATGCATTTTGTTTTACTGTCACAGAGACAAGCAATGTATGTGAAAGGCATATACTGGATCGAAGACATCTGTTTCATGAATAAGCAATTAATGTGGCTTAATTAAGGCAGCCAGGTCCATACATATGTGATTTATAGAATTTGCATATATCCAACATGATTTCTATATTTTTTTTTTTTTATGAATACCAGAGTATGGTTTCTGTTCTGTTGGGGCCAGGTCCCTGTAGCCCATTTCTCGTGTCTCTTCTCTCCAGTCTGAAGCGAGCTGCTTTCTGCCCTCTCTGCCCTCTCCCAGGTCAGAGGAGATGTCCCAATGTCTCAAGCTACAATGTCCCAAGCAGAAACTGGTCTCTATTATATCAGCTACTGTATGATTTAATCCTTACTTGGGGGAATTTACAGGCTAAACCCATACTTAGTGTCTAGACTTTTTTAAATACAGAAAAGTCAGCCTCATTTATAACATTATAAATTTTATGACTTGTTGTCCTGTCCAGCATCCCTGTTCTCCCACTGCTGTCAGCGGACTTTCCTCCTATGGCTCTTTGGTTATTTATCCGTGTAACACGTGAAAAAATAAACAAGACATCTGCTAGGAGTACAGCACGGCTAACACTCCAGAAGGCTCCAGCCTCGGGTTTTCTTTCACTCGTCATGCATAATTGGAGGATGAAGTGCATCCAGACCTTATTTTCCTGTTTCCAAGTTTTGAAGAAAGGAAAGCTGATGGTTTTGTTTTCTGTAATGGCACCAAGACATGGACTCCACCCCAGAAATCAGCTTTGCTGTTGCTGCGATGCCAGTTGACACCGGGGCTGCCCGTACATGGCCCCGGTGCCGAGCGGCATCACAGCAGCCGTGGGCTGCATCCAGCATGGTTGTGTCCTGCCATCACGGCACAGGTTTTCTTCTGTGGCAGACTTCCACGGCCTTCAGGAGATGCAACCAGGGTGCAGATGCCATTTATTTAAAATTATGTACAAAAAATTGACTTGGGTTTGACATCAAATGCCTTCTTTTTCTCTTGCTGCAATCGGAACATTGAGGTAGTTCATTAACACACAGGGAAAGGCTGGAAAAAGACCTCAGATTTTAGTGCTGAATGTGAAACCTGAAATCAATACACTGCAGGTTAAGAAACTGAAACTGGGAAGCTTTAGGAGCAGAATGATTCTTTAAACATGCACTCATCTGCATCGCATGAAGGAGGAAGAAAGAATAGTTTTGTTCTGCTAAAATTTTCAAGGATTTTATAGTAATTTCATTTTGGAATGAAAACTGAATAAAATACATGACCTGTATTGTGACCAGTGCATCGCCCAAGGGCTCTGAAATTCTTTTTGGACCCTTCATCTCCAAACCAATAACCAACCAGCCCAGGGAGGCTGGTGCATCTTTGCTGATACCTTGGTGAGGTTTCTAGAATTAAATGGCATGAATATTCCAGGACTGTTTTTGTTACTTCTATAAGCATCCTTTCCTGCGTTACACTGGTCATGTATCTCTGTTATCTTTCCTTGCAGTGAGTGGAGACACGTAGTGCTTGCTCTCACATTTTCTAGCTTTCCTATGTATCAATGAAACTTGTTGGCTTTGATAAAACAACATATTTGATGGGACCTTTTTCCCCACGGATGTTCCAAGCAGTTCTGTAGGCAGGGCTCGATGGTTTTGTGCTTTTTTTATTTGCATTTTTTAGTTACTATTCCTGCATTTTGCATTTGCTTTAGATATCACCAGCGGCATTTTGGGAGCTTTCCCTCACAGAAGCTTGGTACTACTGGCAGAAGCGGAGAAGGACTGGGACGTGAGAAGCCCAGGGGTAGGTCTTTTCCAGAGCAGTGCTGGCAGGGAGGGCAGGACCAGCCCTTGCTGGGTGTGCACACACACACATGCACACACACAGGCAGTGCGAGGGGGCTGCTGGACCCCCTCAGCCCACCCTCCTTGAGACCACTCCACACCATTTAAGAGCTGAGAAATTGCGAGCGTATTGAGCGCTGAATTTTCACAGCACAAAGTTAGCGGAGATGCTTCTGTAACCGATAAAGTGGGAAACTTCACAGCGTTGAATGGTCCTCAGATTCACACTTCCACATGTGTCACAGTCTGGTGTTAATGTACTTTGAGCAATAACATAAAACATGTGAGAGTACTGGCTGGGCAACACAACCTGCCAGCTCTTCCCGTGCTGTCCATGCTGTTTGATTGCCGTGGGGGTTCTCGCCTCGCCGATGGTGCCAGAGAGCTCCATAACAACAGAGTGCAAAAGCTACCAGCCCCGTATCACCAGCGAGTTCATTACCCTCAGAGAAGTTCCTTCAGCCAGGTCTTTGCGGTGCTCGCGTTTCATATACCTTCCCTCTGTTCACAAAGGTTGTCTCTGATTCTGGCATTTCCCCTTGTTAAATAGGGCAAGAGGAGAAAACCCATACGGGTTTTTTGGACCAGGAGCCTTGCAGAGCCATCAGCCTGAGCTGAGTGCATCCCCTAGCTTATTTCTGGTAAACCAGGGTAAACTTTGTATGGAAACATACAATTCCTCTAAGTGGAAAAAGTGCCTTAAATATTTCCATGAAAAAAGAAAATGCAGACGAGAAAAAGGTGTAACCAGACTATACAAGAACATTCTAAGTGAAGGATAGAAAAGGTTTCTAATAGGCATAGGGAAAATCTTCATATACATAGTATGTTTTCATCATAATTTTAACATACCTACGGAGGCAGAAAGGAGAAAGAGACACCTTGCCCAGTTTGGTTTTCTCGTGCACACACAATGCACCCGAGCTTCTGATGAAGATGGGGCTTCTGCTCCTGTAGCAGCATGAATAAATATTGGATATTTTAGGTAAAGATCACCAAAAAGAAGTCCATGCATAATCTACCTTTTTTTTTTCCCCATAGAAAAGACAACATTTTTTCAAACTGACTGAAAAATTGCATAATAACTTTTAAAAGAAAAATGTTCTGGAGACGAGAATGTAATCTGAACATGGACTTTCCAAAAGCAATGCACTTCTCCCTGTGTTTTTCTTTTGCTTTTTGTGACACATGGCTTTGTGAAAACTGGGGGTGAAACAGAACTTGCTGAAACCTCTCTGGGGACTCACACAGCATTCCCTCAGCTTGCCGAGGGCTGGGGAATAAAGCAGGGACACTTCAATTTTGTGATGTGGGGGCTGAGGTTTGTCTTATGGGAACCAGGTCTTTCTAACCAGGAACAACATCCAGTCTGGACAATCGGGATGGTGTTTCCAGAAAAAGGAGGTGGCATTAAAAATATTAATGGCTACAATGCGGAAGATGGAAGAAATATTTTAAAAAGCATGAACTGATACACCAGTATGGAATAACTGTGAAAAACAAAGCAGATCCAGTAAAATTGAAGAATGGGATAATCTAAACTTAAAGCTGGCTCAAAAGCCATGAAATATCAGTGTCCTCTTTAAGATCTAGTTTAAAGTAGATGTGTTTGAAGAATTTTTAAAGTTACCCTAAGAGCAATGCTTGATAAAGGAAATACATGGAAAACATTATTTGGTTTCATCTGATATTCATGCTGAGGTGCTAAGGGAGTCAGTAAATTAAGTTTCTGAACTGCATGATAGAAGATTTTGAAAACTTGTAGGAAAAAGTGTTGGAGCCAGCAATGCAGGGGAAATGAATGTAGAACTAATATTTACCGAGGAAAGGACAACTGACCCCAAGCAGGGGGTAACTGGTTTCTCTCTCATGAGATGGGCAGGTAGAGGGAAGAGGGAACCCCTCCCCAGTAACCTGGCTTGCAGGCTGCGGACTGTACGGCTGTGGTTGGAGCATCCTTGGAGAGGGCAACGCCTTTGGGAAGGAGCCCATCAGGTGCCAGGGTTCGGGGCAGCTGCTAAACCCACTCTGCTGACTCCGACGGAGGGGAAGCTGCTCACAGCAGCCACTCCAGCAGCAGCCCTGGGAGCTCATTCACACTGGGGTGCCTGGGGAAAATAAATATTTATGAGAAAAAGCCACAAATTGCCAAGTTATCCTGCAAATTATAAGAGAACTGGAACACATTGTGGAGGGAAAAAGTATTTTTTGAAAAGGCCTTTCAAACACAATGCCTCATTCTCTGCCATGTTCATCTTCAAAAACTAAGAACGGGGAAGGATTAATGGTCCAGGAGCCTGAGAATTCACACTTCCCGGAATAAAGAACAAAGACGTTAAGCCTGTCTTCAAATGTCCCTGTTTTCTACAAAGGAATATAATTTTGCTTCTGTCATCATTTCAAGAAATACTTTCTCCACAATGATTTCTTTTTCCAAAGTCAAAGAGCTGAAATCTTGAAAAAAATAAAAAAAAAATTTAAAAAAGGAAGAAAAAACCCCTCGCATTTTCTGAAAAAAACCAGCAACGCAGGCTCTTATTTTGCTGGCAGAGGCAGAAATTATTTGAAACAAGAAGAAGGAGAAGCCAAACATGTTTCAATTTAAAAAAACCCCATTATTAGCTCACAAAGGAAGAGATAAAGAAGGGTTTGGTCTTCAGATGGATGATGGGGCTGCCTGCTGCGAGTGTGCAAGGGGAGCACCAGTCGCAGCAGAGCCGGAGGGTCCAGAGGGTCTGGAGCTAAGCAGGACCCGCTACACAGCTGGGACACTGTTGGCTCAGCAGCAGGGATGCTCCAGGCTGTGTTCTGCTGCTTCCCAAGGCATCCCTCTCCGCTCAGCCAAGACTATTCTGAAACAGCAAGGTACCACTAAACAGAACGAGCACCAGAGCCTCTAGCAGGTGGTGAGCTGCTCGACCTCCACCCTGCCACACAAGAGCCACCATGTAATTCATCATTTTGGACAGTGGTACTTTCAGGAATGACACTGTTAGTGTCACGCAGTACTGATTACCAGTCATGGTCACATTACTCTTAGAGTTGTCATCTCATGGAGGTGGCACATCCGGGAGGACGTGGAGTGTTGGCGGTCAGAGCACCCTTGTTCTCAGCAAGGTGTGGGTAGGTGTTGGTGTTCAGCACCTGAGAGGTTCCAGCTCACGAGGAACTCTTTCCTTCTGCTGTTTTACCGTTGAAATGTTTGGCTGTGCTGGAGGAGAGATGAGCAGCTGTGTGACCTGCTGCTTTATGGTTACCTCCTCCCGCGCAGGCCAGTGTGTAGGGTCCTTCTATCCCACGGTGAGTCGTGAGTCTGTGTGTCACGTCTGCTCCATGGACCATTGTTTCTGGATAACGGAGGAGTCATGGGTGGCTGCTGACTGGAGCAAGAAACACAGCACAGCACTGATGACATCTTCGTCGATCTGTGGAGGGCTTCTTGGGAAAACATGGGTAGAAACTGTAGCTCTTATGCTTATTAAACACTATTTTAATTCCCCTTTCCCTGTCTCTTTCTACAGTGAAGTCATTTTATACCCAAACAATTTTTTAACAAGAATTCTGCACATTTCCCCTAGACCAGAAATGCCAAAGCTCAAAATAATTATGAAATGTGTAGTCAGAGCTAAATGTTTATAGTCCGGGCCTGTGAACTTCCCAGATCCCACAAATTAAGAAAGCACAATGGCAGGCAGCACTTGAATGAGAGGTCATCAGAAAGGCAGCAAGCAAGTTGACCTGACGACTGTTATTTGACCAAGAATTTCCACTGCCGTATGCAGTTTTTGCAGGCACCACAATTCCAGTAACAAGTTCTTCTAATCTGCTTGAGCAAATATTTTGGGAAGAAGCATCTGCCACCAGTTTTGGTGTAAACAAAGGCTTCCCAGGGCTCCCCTGCTAGCTCAGCCCGTGGGACGCACCTCTGCTCTCTGCTAGCTACGGCGGAGTAACACCTACACCTCAGGGAGCCCCCACTGGTGAGCAGCCCTGGCTGGCCTGGGTGGCCGTGCCATTGGGAAGGGAAGCATGGCAGGGGGTGAGTTTGGAGCCACCCCTGACACCATGGAGGAGAGCAAGGAGGGTTCACTACCACCAAAATACTACCCAGACATCCCTCAGGGCTGAAAGTGAGCAAGAAGGGACCAGAACTCCTCTTGTCTCAAATCTCTGTTCTTTTTAGAGACAGGTTTTAAGATTTTATGCAGTTTTGGGATTCTTGTAGGTCACTACAAACTTTATACCTGAAATTATAAGATAATACATGCTTGCATACAGCTAACCTCTCTCCCAAACCCTTCTTGTCTTGTGTAACTGGATTGAGAGGTTAATTTTAATACTCTTCCTGAAGAATTATTGATGGGTTTTGCTCAACTTTTAGAAATGGCAATGCTATTTAGGGCAAGAAAGGTGGAACCAGCTCCTGTCTAGACAATAAACAGGACTTTTTGTCTGCTGTCCCAGTACTTGTGTATAAATTAATCATTAGCCTGTGGTGGTGGAAATGTTCTTATTTGCTTGGCAGCGGAGGGATTCAGCCCTTGCTTCATGAATTCTTTATTGCTAAAACTTATATATCATGTAAATAAACCACTAGTGCCTGCAGCTTACAAACGAGAATGGTACATGTATTTCATGGCTAGTTCTTGTCCCTCTGAGAGCTTGTGGTCAACAGCCAGGTGAGGAAACTCAAACACTTTTGAGGTTTTGACTGAGATTGCTTGTTCTTCCTGAAGCCTCTCAAGAATTTCATCTGGCTGTGACCTGTTCAGACCCTTTGCTGTAGCTGCCCCTCTAGGACCAAGTGGGTCTGACTATTGGGAAGCGATGGGTCAGGTCCCAGGTTGGGCTGGGATGTGGGATGGAGCTCAGGCAGGACCAAGGGCCCATCCCAGGCTGAAGTGGGCTCCTGGGACCTGGACAAAGATGGCATGGAGATGGATTTGCACCGCTATGGCCTATTTGTTGTGCTCTCAAGTCCCTGAAAGTTTGAGGTGCAGACTGGGGTGACACATCACAGCGTCATAGACTGGTTGAGGTTGCAAGGGACTTCTGCAGACCACCTAGTCCTGCTGGCCTCTGGGGTGCAGAACCGGAGAGGCACACACACCTAATGTCCCCATCAGACCCCGGTGCTGGCAAGGCATTCGGGGTTCAGAGGCTCTGGGGAGACCCTCAGGTGCTGGTCCCACTGCCCTGCACCTTGAAGCCAGGGGAGATGGTTCCATCCTCATCCTCAAAGCACTGTGCCTCCCCAGGGCCCTTCTCCTGCATAACAGTGAAAGCTCCATTCATGCTTCGTTCTCATGCTGCCCAGTTAGAGGGCATCTGAGATGCTAGAGAGCTGACTGTTCACAGAGAAGAGCTCCAGCAGCAAATTACAGATCATTGCCTCACCGACATAAGGCATGTGATGTGCTGTATGCCGTTAGAGTAGCCGGTCCATATGTCAGTAGAAAGTCAGAGACACCAACGGATGCTGACAGGCAAAAATTTTAAATGGTGAAGCCCATGAGAGGTGCCAAACCTGCCCTAGATTTAGCTCCCTCCTCGAGGAGGATGTGCAGGTACCTGCTGTGAGCACCGCAGGTCTCGATGAAAGCAGTAAGTTGTCTGTTAGGCAGGTACCTCACTGAGACACGACATGTTGTGCATCCAGGGGAGAGGCTGTTGTCAGTTTTTGGAGTAGAATTCAGCTTCGTGAAGTCTTGGGGCATTTGTTGATGTGGAGAGATAGCTCTGCCTGCTTGCTTGCCATTAACCCACTGCTCCTTTGGATCCGTTTTTCCCCCTCTCACGCGCTTCAACATGTGTTTTGTGTATGGTGTTTTACTCCAGCTGAGGGATTCATCACTTGTCATTCATCACTAAGGTTAACTTTATGGATTTCTTTCAGAGCTGGATTTTAACATTTGTGTATTACAACTGTTCCTCCTTTAGTCTGTCATATCCGTTCCCTAAAACGCTGGAATTGCTTCTTGGTCTTTGCCTATCCCTTTCCATCTGACACTGTAGATTGCAGGTGTTGTTGATATGAATCCCGAAGGAGGATGCATGTATAATCTTTACAACAGATCATCAGGCACTGAAAAATATGAGACTTGACCACCTTCTCCTGGCCCCTCAACTTGACCTTGGGAATATTGTTCCCTCTCTTGTTTTGCAACACTCTGGAGCTCATTTTTCTTCTTTTTGTGGTAAGCCTTTTCTCTCTTCTCATCAGAGTGCCCGGTGAAACAGGAGAGAGGTTCTCTCACACCCCAACTTGATTTATGTGGTAGCAATGTCTCATCTCCTTCTCCCACCGAGGTTCCGAAGTTTGAACAATCCAGAAGGTCTTGTCAGATGGACTGGGAACAGGAGTACGTGCCCCACTTCCCTCCAGGAGACACTCCTGCTTGTTTACTGCCCCAAAACTGTCGGTACCCCGCGAGCCCCCTCCGGCTGCAGGCAAAGCATTTCTTCTCACACAAACCCTTCTGCCCCCACTGCCTCCGTCTTTACGGAGCACACATTTCCCAGAGCGGAGTGCTGATGACAGGGAAAACTGCAGGCGAGTCACCATCTTCAAATATGCTAACCACAAATATTTACCTAATTACTAGAAAAGCTGCTATTTGTACGTACAGTCAAACACACACTGGGCACGGTAGTTCCGTATTTTGTCAGCCCAATGGCTGCAGCTTGTATTATTTTTTGAAGCTGGAAACCTCTGTGTTCTAAATTGAGTCCCACATTGCCAGTTTATTTATTTTACTGGCATAATCTGGCACGATTCTCACTAATTCATGGCAATGGAAGAAAACACAGGTACAGGCCACTACATTTCATTTTACCTGTGTGCCATCCCAGTCTATTACCAGCTACATCAGTTATTTTAACGGGGGATCTGAGGAGAAGCACAGTGTGGCTTTTTTGCATGATCAGACATTTTGCCATCTTCTCAAAACCTCATCCCTGTGTTGCAGCTCACCATGTTTGGCTGAAGCTCCCTGCTCTGTAGTAGGAGGACAGCTTCTAGGATACACGTAATTGTCTCCCTCCTTTTCGCTCTTGCTTATTGTGTTTTCTTTTTTTTAAACGCCAACTCGAACTCCCTCATTGTACACACATTTTCTATAGAATAAGCCTTGTGGAGGTAGCATCTTCGAGTGTTTAGTTTAATGATGAGAGCACTGAGGCAGCTATGTGGATAATTTATTTGATTTCAAAATGCTGCCACGTTTATACATGGAAAACTTTAAAGAAAATTAAACTCATTAAAAAAACCCACATAAATTGTTTTTGCAACAAAGCAATTAAGAAATCTCGCCTCTCCAGCACGGTGGGCAACATTCTAAATAAAATAAAGCCCAAATTACCTTTTGCTGGAAACAAAGTAAGAGCTATCTCTTGTGACTTAATAAGAAATGGAGGTTTTTAGAATTAATACAGAGATTTAGCAGCTTCCTTCTATATCTGTTGCTAAGCATTTTACTAAAATTGCCTCAGAAAAAAAGCAAACATTTCAAAAGAATAACATCTATGAGAGGGTTTTGGTTTTTTTCCCCCAACTAAATTACTCTGCTTTACAGGATGCAGAAAGGAGTCAAGGATTTTATTTTCTTCCCCCAATACATGTATATACAAAGGTTTGATAGGGTTTGGTTTTGTTTTATTTTCATTGTCTTAGCTTCAAACTACTCTTTAAAACCCCCACGTTTCTATGGGAACAAAGGAATAATACTGAATCAATGGACTGCAAAATATGGGGCCTGTCCTATAAATCCCAAGGAGCAGGTTTTATTCATACCAATAGTCCTTTTGAACACCAGAATTACTCCCATAGATAAGAGCTTTCAGGACCGGCCCCGACATGAGGGAATGACACCACGGCTTTGCCTGACGGAGAGCTGATGTTCCTACGACGCTCGCGTGCAGGAGTGGGAGGAGATGCCAAGAGGGGCACGGGACCATGGGGGATGAGGGAGCAGGGGGGTCTGCTGGTACCCAGGTAGCACTGCTGACCTGTCGTCCTCTGTCCCGCTGCCTCCTGGGGCACGCTGTTCCTTCCTGAGTGTATCTGGGAACCAAGGGGGCTCTGCCACGGCTGCCCCCCGGGCTGGGTTGTTCCCGGGAAGGAGTGCTGTGGAAGGCCAGAGTGTCACTGCCCAGCGTGGGGGCATCATCAGAGCATCTCCCTGGGCTCTAATAGCAAAGTCAGAGTGTTTTTTCCCAGGATCTTGAAAATAACATTTATAAACTGCAGGTAAATATGGATCTACTGAGATTTTTCTATTGGATCAAGCTGTTTTCACCCATCCAGGGAAGAACCTGATGGAGATCTCCTCTCATCTTGGCAGGGACTCTGATGCTCCAGAAAGAGTGGAAAAAGTGTATAACATTAAATTCCTCCCAGGTCTCCACCACCAGCCCTGCCATGCATGCTGTCCATCTGACGTGTCGGGCTGCTGTTGCTCCTGTCGAGGGGACGGTGCAGAGCCCAGCCTGCTATTGCAGAGCAAACCAGGCAGCAAACCAGTGCTGCACGTGTGCAAACCTGATCCACATAGAAAAGCCCTTCACTCAGCTCTGTATGTCAAGAAAAACAACTCCACACTAAAGGGCGATCAGCTCCGGAGCGGGAAGCTGTGCCGCCTGGGCTGTGCAAGTCTTTGGAAGATGGCCAGTCCCTTCAGGTCCCTCCCGAGCCTACTTAATTGCATGAAATAAGATGAAAAGACAGGCTAATGAGAAAACCCATCTGCCAGCCAGCTAAAATTAAGGCTGCCTTCTTCAGCGGAATGTGATCAGATATCTGTATTCTTTTAATATCTCTTCATATGGCCGAGCAGGTTTCAGACATGTACTGGTGCCTGCCTCAGCTCTGATTTTTTTCTTTAGTTTTCATAGTTTGCCCCTGAACAGCAGGGTAAGTGGAAAAAATTGGCTGAAAGATTCTGTTTCAGCATGAACTTATTTAAGAGAGCATCAGGTAATAAACGCTGCAGTCCAACCTGCGTATTATTACATTATATGACACGATTCAATGATTCCTGATATCAAATTGGTTATGGATGTGATGTACCAGGTGGTCTTTTGGCACTTTTTAGCTTCCTAGAAGAGGAAATGAGGGCAGAAATGTAAAAGCAGAAAATTCTCAGAAAAACCCTAAGTGTACTTATATAGGAAAAGGACATATATAGAATCACAGAGTGGTTTGGGTCGGAAGGGCCCTTAAAGACCACCCAGTTCCACCCCCCTGCCATGGGCAGGGACACCTTCCACTAGAGCAGGTTGCTCCAAGCCTCATCCAGCCTGGCCTTGGACACTTCCAGGGATGGGGCATCCACAGCTTCTCTGGGCAACCTGTTCCAGTGCCTCACCACCCTCTCTGGGAAGAATTCCTTCCTGATGTCCAATCTTAGTCTCCCTCTTTCAGTTTAAACCCGTTACCTCCTGTCCTGTCACTAGCTGCTCTTGTAAAAGGTCCTTCTTTATACATAAGGCAAGACCTTTTATTTTACTCAGCCTGCCTTATTTTACTCAGCCTCCATGCAACCTCTGCACCCCTGAGTTGCTTATTGGTTTAGTTAACCTTGCTAATTGCAATACTGATGTTTGAGGAAAGATATTTCTTACTGCAAAGGATTGACAGCCGAATGCCCATAACCTGAAGGCTTCAGCGTGAGGGTGGAGTCCAGCAGCCCTGGAGCTGTATGCAACCTACGGCCCTCTCCGGCTGCACACACCAACACAGCAGCGGAAGGCTGCATAGGGGTGTGGGGACACAGTCGTATCATTTACAAGAAGGATGCAACATATTATGCTAAAGGCTGACATGTGCCTAGGCTTGCCACCTACGTAGCTGGATACTGATCTGAGTCGGAGCCATTATTATGCACGCATCATTTGTCTTTCCATTAAAGTCAAACCCAGCTGATGAATAGAGTGGCATCTTAATTTTCCTTTAACCACCCATTGCTGCAAGTGAGGAATCACTTCAGTAGGAAGGCAAAAGTTATAGCAATGTAAAATCATGGACAAGACAGGAGAATCTATAAAACCTTAGAAACAAATAATTACCAAACAACTCATAGTACTTGAAGATCACACAAGTACAAACTCTTAAAGCAAATTGCACACATCTTTGGAAAACATGTATTGATTTTTAACATGCCTATTGGGAAATAAGTGCCCCGTAATGTTTTCATGGATTAAGACTGAGGAAAAAATCATAGAATCATAGAAAAGCTTGGGTTAGAATGCCCACACAGGCTTCCAGACCTTTTGTCCAACATCCTCTTTGCTGGGATGCATTGCTCCTGAGCTTGGAGGAGGTGATGCTTGAATATTAAGCAGGATTCTTGGGCCCCTCCCCCCTTCAGGGCTTTCTCCCATGGGACTCTACCAAGCAGAAATCCCTGAAGAGGCCAGTCTGCTCTCCTGAAGTCCAGTGTAGTGCTTGCCGTGCGCCCCCCTCCCTCCTCGCCTCCTTAGGGATATCCAACATTCCGTGGGCTGCAGCCAAGGCTGCCCTTGAGCATCACGTTCGCCACCAACCCCTCCTTGTGGTGAGAACAAGGTCCAGCATGGCACCCCTCCCTGGCTCCTCTATCACTTGGAGAAGTTTTTTTTCTCTCTCCACAACTTATTGTTCAAGCACAGTAGTGTAAGTTCATCAATCTTCTGATAATAGCTTTCAGGGTAACTGCTCTATTGAAATTCATCTTTGTTTATTTTTCCATACAGCAATGCAAAAAAGAGCAGGTATGACAAGAATAAAATGACACAGCTCAAGTTTTTAAATTGTAATTATTTTAGGGCCAGGGTTTTGGAGGTTTTGGTGGTTCTCTTTGAGAAGACAAACTTTCTGCAAACTGAAAAGGTTTCTTGGAAAGTGATTAAGCCCAATTGCTAACTGCAGACCTTACATCAAAGGTTTTATCAGCTGTGGTGAACGACTGAAGTGTTGAATGTGTATGAGGGAACTGTGAATGACATATCTGCCTGCCCAAGCAGTATAAATCTCCCTTAAACATTTGATTTCAGTTTGTCTTGAAGCAGGATCAGGAGCAGAGAGGGACGCTAAGTCAGGGCAAACTGCTGAGTTCCCAGATTTTCCCTTTGCCCCACAATGGGCCTGTGCAGATGAAACCCCCGACACGAATAAAAGGAATTCTCCTTTCAGGAGGTGTTGTGCACAGGGAAGGGAGAAGACTTGGCCCTTGCCGCTGCAGATGGAGAGAAATGCTGAAAAAAAAAAAAAAAGAACCACTTAACAATTAAAGCTGAGATTAAAGTGAAGAACACTGGTATAGCTGAAAGTGTCTGCACGATACGATAAGAGCAAGTTTTTAAGGAGTTCTCATTTTTGTGGAAATTAGTTTTGGATCCTCATCAGTGTATTCAGGAGAAAAATATTACTCTAATGTCTATAGAACAGAGATAAAAAGGAGATCTACTGGAGGAGAAATAATGAATTTACACTTTTAACATTCATTCTGAGGTGCAGAAGATACATTACTCTACATTATGCCTATATTAGACTTAAATAAATTTCATTATGAAAACAAGATTAGAGGCGAGCAGTGCAATTTGAAAACAGCCAGTACTTATATGATTGCTTAAAATAAAGAGCTTTCAGGTTGGTAATGTGTAGCTATACTTTTGGATAACCATATATAAAATATACACTAAGATGATGTAAAGGGACTGCATTAAGTACACAGCAGCAGGAGGATTCAGGGCTATCTTTACTGTCCCTCGATCTGCCCTACTACACCAGAGTCCCTGGGGTTTCTGGACTGTTTGCAGTCCCACTACCTCACAGGAAACCAGGAGGATGAAGCCCACTGCCCAGTGCCGTCACCCTCTTCCCTAGGGTTCAAACCTCAGTGTGTGTTAAAAGCAGCTTTTGACTATGTCCAGCTACATAACTGGGCAGAGTAAGTTGCTCTTGTCTCGTACATGGTGATATGAAAGACATTCTTATTGCAACTGGCTGTCCCACCCTTCCGTGGGTGCTGTGAAGGTGTGGGCTTTTTAATGAAAACGCTGAAAAACTCATTGGAGGTAGCATAGCCCATTTATGGGGCAAAAGATGTGATACACAAGAAAACGCTTAGTGCAGTGACAGATGTGGTTGTATACTACGCACCATCAGAGAAAGGACACACTATCATTCCGTGCTCGGTGCTCTTACAGTGCCTGTACAGCACTCAGTACACATACAGTGCTCATCAGTAATGTTTGTTATACCAAGGCCCAGCCACCCACAGTAACAGAACCTTCTGCAGCCAAAGTAATGAGCAGCGGCAACTCTTCATGTATGGATAATCCCATAATGCCAACATGCCAGCCATTTCTTCTCCCTAAGTGTACTGCTCGCCAAAATTAATTCACGTTCTTATGATGCAAAGTCACTTGGTACTGGTGTGGCAAAAAGCTGTCTGCTTTCTGGTTGAGATCTTTGCTTATTAAAAAGTATTTGGAATCACGTGGCAAACCACCTTCCAGGGGAAGCGCACGTGTTGGAAGTGCAGTGTTAGCTTTTGAGCAGCCGCTTTGTTCAGCTGGTGTTGTATAAGCAGGATGGAAAATGCAACCTGCTGATTCGTAAAATTATTGCTTCTGGAATGTTACAGGTCATGGATAATGAGTGAAATGGACTACCATTACTTAAATACCAGGAAAGGAGAAGGGCAGAAGCTGGGCTGGAGCAGGGAAGGACCTAGCGGTGCCAGGGCAGGGTCTGCTCTGTGCTGGGGATGGGGACATGTATCCTCACAAGGCAGGGAGGAGTCCCAGCTGTGGGATGGGCAACAAGGGTGTCCCCAGCTCTTCGAGACTCCCCATGTCCCGGGGACCTGCCAGACTCCTGAAAACACTTGTTCTGCCCAAAATCTGTGAGGAGCTGGCACAGATGAGCCTGATCAGCTTTTGTAATCAATGTGCCTTTACAGGACCTAAGTACCCCTGCAAACATTTAAGTTTATACATATGCATCTTTCAAGGGTAGTAACCTCAGCATGCCAAAGCTACACTTGGTTTAATTAAATGCAAATTCTTATTTCCTCCAGTTTTATTCAGGGAAATCCTGGTTAAGAACACAGCAAAATTTATCACTGCAGAGAAACAGCAAAAAATAATTTAGAAAGAGGAAATATAAATTAATTGCACTTTAATAAAAAGTAAGTGAATCCTGTTTCAGCAAGATATGAGGGGCGGTGCACTTGCATTCAGTACTGAGCTGCCTCAGGACCACACGGAGAATAATGCTGTGTGAAGCGGATACGCTTCGAAGGGATGCATTCCTGGCATCCTTCTTTGTATCACTTTGTGAATCTAAACTGATAATTAAAAGTTTATCGATGCAATGTATTTATCACTCAGTATTTTTCTATATAAGAAGCTTCCAAACAGGTTTCTACTTTGCTAATATCTTTACTTTTTCTTCCTTGGCTCCTCCTACACCATGCTTCCCTTGCACGATGCTGCCCTTGCCTGCAGATGAGTACAAGCGTAGCAATATGATGCTGCAGTAAAATGCCAGTGCAATGTTACCCGAGTTCACTTGGCTTAGGAGTTTCAAGCCTTTAACAATAATTTCATTGGAACAGTGCATAATAAATATTACAAGATGGTGTTGGGGGAGAAAACCTGTGCTCCAGCAGGACAGGAGCGGGAGGTGCGGAGCTGTGCTGCCGGAGAGATGCACGAAGTGACTCTGAGTAGGTTCTGCTGCGACCCACTTACAGCTCCTCCAAGCGTGAGGCTTGGTGCTCGAGTTGTGACATGCCAAAGAGTAAAATTACACAACAGCAGTAGATCTTAACCTCTCGCTGAATAATTTAACTATGAAGAAATGAAATCAACCTTCCTCTCCTGGAAGTCTATAGTGAAGAGGGACAGTGGTGCAAGAGAGAGGGGAGAGCTAAAATTCAGGTCTGAGAAAACACAAGTCACTATTTGAGGAAGTTGAAGTATGCAGAGCAGTTTTTTTATAGTCTATTTAAGTTTCCAGAATCTTTTAGTCAATTACTGATACGCCATTGTTTTCAGAACAAGAAAATTTCAAATATGACTTTTTAACAATTTTGGCTACACCATACTAAGGTATTTTATTTTCCTTGCCAATTCCAAGGAGTGGCACAAGATACAAAAGGCACCACTCAGTCTGCAGCACTATCAGAAGACTGAATTCTGGTGTTTAAGGAGTCAAATCCAAAGTCCTTCCTTTCCACACCAAAAGGAATGTGTACATCTCTATATACATATGAAAGGATAATGGTAAAAGGCTTTGCCTGAATAAAGTACATCAGAGAAATTAATTGGATGTTCCTCTTGAGTATCTAAGTTACATGGCATGGTGTAAGTGCTTTACTAGAAAAGCAAACTGCATTTAATCTAAGATACAGAATGGCCACCAATAGTGTGGAGAAGACTTGCAGCCTGGCTTAGACAGACCCTACACCCTCCTCCAGACACCAGTCCCATGGTTTTAAATGGAAAATTCTCACAAGCTGGAGGAGCCCCATTGCAACTCAAAGTGTATCAAAGTCCCCCAGACTCAGATAACACTTTTTTTTTGTTGCAAAAAACCTGTTTTCACCCTGTGGTCCTTCCATCTGATGTCACTGTCTAAGGGGTGTCTCCCCTGCCATATTCGTGTTGCCAGGTGAAGATGAGGATGAAGCGATGCTGCACACAGACGTCCCCGTTGTGTCAGCAGGGCCACAGGATGCACAGCACGCCACGCGCGCTTGGCACTGCTTTGGATACCCAGCACAGGTTCCCTTTCCAAAACCCGATCCAGAGCGCATCCTGTGTCCTAGCAGCTGGGGTCCAAGTCAGAGTTCAGCCGGAGTGGAAGGAGAATCAGAGCGGTGCTGTGCTTGGGCACAAACAAGTGACCCAGCTTTAATAACTCCATGGTTTCTTAGAACTTGAGCAAGGTCTCAAATTAAGTTTGGGTTAAAAGAGGTGTTTCCCAGTCTGGGTCCTCAGAGAGCCAGGATAAGTATGGATGACCAGCACAGAAATCTTATAAAAAATTCCATTTATTCTTCGAGGTACTTGACACAAAATGCTTACAAAGAGTCCATTGTCCCTAATGCACTTAGAAAACACATTCATGCCATGATGAACAAATGAAGAAGATTGTAAAAATTACCCAAATGTGAGAAACTTATGAAAGTCCCACAGAAATGAAAGATCTGACTGCAATAACCACTTCAGTCAGCTCTTGTAAGTGCTCTGGCTGCAGCAGATAGGCAGTTGCCAATATTTATGATATTGCTCTCTCTCTTTCTTATTCTTCTGGATAAGCCTACCTATCATTTTAGACTGGCACCAGCAGTAAAGCCCCAAAATCTGTGTGAATCTGAAAATCACTGCAGCCATCTCTAGTTATTACCGCCGGCTGCTAACAAATCACCTGCTTGATGCTTTGATTCACTGTCTTTGTAGGCACTGCAAGTGGATTGACTGGTTTGTAATTCCCTTGGTCCCTCTTTTTAAAAATAAATACTCTTGTTCCTTTCCCAGTCCGCCGGGACACCTGTGAGCTCTTGAAGATAATCACGAGCGTCAGTGATTGCTTCCCCGATTTCCCAGGTTTGCCTGGGTAAATGTCACAAGCCTTCCTGCCTTTGATTAACACCTCATTTAATTTAAATATTTATTGATCTGTTATCCCCCTATTTTGACATGGGCGCTCGCCCTCTTGCTGTAAAGCCATGACTGATCGCAAGCAGAGCAGGTGGCCCAAGTCATGTAAACTCATGCTTTTTATATTCACTAGACATTTCTAATACAGTGTTATCTCTTAACAAATAGCAGGATTTGGAAACCCAGATTACACGTCCACGAGAAGCATCCAGTTCTGTGTTAGCTTAACACGGACTGTACAATTAGGACATAACACTGTGTCCTTTTGCTTCATACTCACTGATGTTTTAATTATCAAGAATCACTAATGTAGGATCTGCATGAGTGAGGTCAGTGTTATGGTTCTTGGGTCCCCAGATAATTTTTCTTAATCTTGGCATTATCTATGAGAATGTAAATGGCCACAGCTCCAGATCAAAGCAGTGTTAAAAAGCATTTTACTTTCTCTGAGAATTAAAAATGTAGGAAAACTCATAGTTTCCTTCTGAGAGCAAGAATGGGCATTTCCCCTCTCTGCTCCTTCCCCTGTGCTGTCGCATGCCTGCAGACCTAACACCTTGCAGGGTCCTTCCACAGGGCATGTCCCACGTGGCATGGGTAACACTGCTTGGCTCTTCACCGGGGCAAGCCGTGGTGGAAGTGTCCTCTTCAGATACACAGTACTGTCACTTTAACCATTTTTGTCCTTTTACCGGTTGTATGTGAATGTATTATTTTGACTTAGCAACAACACCTTTTTCCTCCACTCTGAGCTAAGACCTGCACCCTAATAAAGAACACCGGACCAGGGCACCCACTGGGGTTGCGCAAGTGCTGACCTCGCAGATGCCCAGACCTCCACAGAGGCAGTGCCCAGGTCTTGCTGGAGCCACTTGAGTGGAGGTTGGGCTGGGGACCTCCAAACACCATGTGCCTGATGTGATTTCGTGTCCACCTGCCTGCAGTGGGTGGATATTGGGTCAAGGAGATGTTAGGTCTCCCTGCTAGAAAGGACTTCTAAAGCCCAGAAAAGGCTGCTAATACCAAAGGAGGAAAGAATAATCCATAAATGCCAGTGAACATGACTGACCAATGTCAGTTTGGGGTGATATATATGGTTTTTCTCTTTTGTTGCAGCAGGCTGACCACTACACCTTCTTTGAAGTTACCATTTCAAAAGATGCAGCTCTAAAGCCCTAAAGGAATTATTACATATACAACTTCATTTGTATTTAGATGGGTACCATATGTCTTATTGATTTGATAGTGTACCTGTTTCCAATAAATTGCATTTATTCAGACAAAAATAGGGAAATAAATGTCAGTAGCCATAATGGGGATGGCTGGCAGGAAGAAGTGAACCTTAAAAGTTCAAGAACCTGTGCAAATCTGATGTGAAAAAAGAGTGGAAGCACAGTGTCATTTTAGTGCTCCTTTTATCACTGCAGCAGCAACAGGCAGTGATTACTTTTGGCATTTTCCTGCATTTTGATGTATTGGTGATAAAGCATTGAAGTAAATATGAGATTTTCTTTTCCTTCTTTTTTGGCAGGGATTGTTAAAGCACCAAGGAGCTTTTGCCGATTTTTCTTCAAGAGGACAAACAAAAGTGATTATAGACCATGCCTTTTCCAATAGGATGTATATTCTTGGTTTATTTGACCAGTACTGTTGTGTTTTAGGTCCAACCAACAACTCAGCACCACACAGCCACTCACTCACTCCTCCTCCCAGTGGGATGGGGAGGAGAAAATACATGGAAGGGCTCTTGGGTTGAGACAAGGACAGGGAGGGATCACTCAAAAGTTATGGTCATGGGCAAAACAGACTTGACTTGGGGAAGAAAAATCAATTTAATTTGTTACCAATCAAATCAGAGTAGGATACTGAGAACATAAACTCCAAATCTTAAAACACCTCCCCTCCACCACACTTTTCTTCCTGGCCTCAGCTTTGCTCCCCATTTCTCTCCCTCCTCCTGCAATTAATTGCAGCAATTAGCACTTACTATTTTTCATCTCTTCTGGAAAATTTGCTCTCCATTGCATGGATCTTCATTGCTTAAATCTGGTGTCTCTGACCCTGATCTCACATGTCCAAAGCTCCATTACTTTCACAGAAGTTAATCTGGATTTATGATCCTGTATCTGAAAAGTAAATAGGTGGTAGATCTTATTTATTATTGAAGATACAGTAGGATCTTTTGAGATGAAAAATGAGAAATAGTCAACATATCTAACACCTAAGCTCTGTTTGCTCCAGAAATCTGGCTGGAAGAGCTCTTTCTGTTCCAGTCAAACAGCATGAAGGTACAACGCTATTTTTGTATCTGCAAATTCTGGACATCAACCTCCCAGGCAGAGGGATTACTACCAAATTTCATTTGAAAAATGAGCAAATGAACCAAATAATTCAGACAATAATTTC
>NW_010258457.1:70450-93448 GCF_000690775.1 Eurypyga helias
CAATACACAAAGCAAGAAGAAGTGGAAGTCATTGATTATACAATTCACTGTGAATTATCTACACATATACTGTGCTAATAAAAATAACAGCTTTCATCCAATCTAAGACTGAAAAAGGATAATTTGCAGTCTGATTTTCTTTATCCCAGACCATGGACTGTCACCTAGGACACGTTTCTGTACACAGTTGTGATGTATAGCGTTTTACATGTTGTCTGACACTGAGCACTGGAGATTTGACGGAGTACTGCAAATTTCTTCAGGTGTGTAATCAACAGGGGCTTTTCAGCACCAGCCTTTATTAGATTAATTTGATAAGTCAGCACAAAGCTTTTTTCTGCATGGATTTCTCCTACACATTTCCTGTCGAATATGTAGTTACTCACACAATATCATAAAGGGATCCAAAGGCATAGTTCTCTGCTGGTGATTTTTCTAAACTTTTCTTGAAACAACTAAATATAACAAAGTAAATTTGCTTAGGTGCTGTCCCCAGTAGTGAAATTTCAAGTGTGGTCAACAGTGATTTGGGGTATGATGTGTTTTTGTGCATCATATTCTTGTTGCTTCAAAAGCAGCAGCAACTGGAAAGCCAGCTGTGTTGTTTTGGCATGCCTGAAACAATTCATTCTCTTATCAGCATGCAAAAAAAAAAATTAAAAAAAAATATTAAATCAAACTCAGGAAAGAATTTAAGTTAGTATTATAATATATTTTAAAATATACTAAACTATTAAACATTCACTGAGAGCAATATTGCCTGTAAGACCACAGCAGATCCTTCTCCATGCAAGTATCCTCCATGGTAAAGAACATAAATTTTTTTCCCTTAAAGTCTCATAATATAATTACTGCATTTTTCTAAAATAATGATTAGTGTTGGTGTTCTTGGACCCCAATGTTCTAAGCACATATTTCTGTGTTCAGCTGAGTCAAAAAATGAAATAAAAATCCCAGCCAAATGTGCCTCCCACCCCAAACCCCAGAACGCTGAACTCCATAGAAGGCAGTTTAAAAAGATATCAGTTCTCCACCTAGACAGACATATTTTCTAATTCAGTCCAACAAAAGGTTCTTTTCTGCTTTGTTCAGATGATATAATTGTAGAAATCACTGGCAAATTAAGCATAAAACTGCAGAGGTGTGGGGGAAAGTCTTTATATTGGAGAAATACTATGATAAGTGATCTACTTGAAGTACAGTCTGGGTTTTTTTATTAGAGTATTTACCATTAACTTTATCCCAAGTGGCCAATTACTGTCCTTTTTATGTCCTTTTATTGTGAAGTTCAGAGAACACTCTGCAAACACACCCCTTCTGTTATTCCTCAGAAATTATTTCTGTGGTTACATGCTTTTCCTTCCTTACGTGTGTACGTCTGCAGAGCCTCAGCGAGGCAGAGCTGTCGCTCCCCAGAGCATCCCCCAGCCCCTGTTACAGCTCACACTGTTGCACGGAGCATCCCCAGCCCCTGTTCCAGCTCACGCTGTTGTATACCCCTCAACAGCACACTAGTGTTACACCAACATGCTCAGGAGTCCCTGGTGGAGTGGCAAGTTTCCAGGGAGCAGCTCTGCTCAGCAGTAACCTTAGGCTGAAGGAAGCAGTAGCCCATCCTTCCCTCTAGATAAGCCCAGCCTGAATCTGGTCCAGCTGCAACGCGTTGAGCCCAGACCCGGGAGGTCATGTTCTGCCTCCCTACCTCCAGCTGAGAGAGAATTCCCAGATTGGGGCTATAAAGGTTTTTCCACCAGTTCTTTTTCTCTTGATGTCACTCAGAGGTGGGATAGTCCTGCTGGAGATTCAAGGGTTGTGACACATCCTCCCTGCCCTGCTCAGTTGCCATCAGCTCAGCGGTAGGTGTTGCTGGAACAGCAAGGGCTGAACAAAAGTTTTTGAGGTCAGTGGTAGTGCACGATGGAGAAAGGAAAACCTGTAAGACTTGTAAAAACTTGTCTGATACATAGTAAATTTTTTTACAAAACCAATCTTAGTGCTAGCTTGACCTTTCTGCTTGGCTAAATTGCTGTTTTAATCTCTCTATAAATTGCTATTGCTGTGTTAGTCTGGATGAGCAGTGTTCTGAAACAGTATGAGTGCCTTCATCTGAGAAAAGTCCCCGGTGTCCCCAAGGAGGTGTTGGACTGTGAGGAAAGACGGGATGTTGAACATTGGAGGGAAGGAAATAAGAACCTAAGTGTGGTATCTGCAGAGATATTCATCTCCTTGGCACCATGTATTTGTACTCAGTAAATGGATATTATGTGTTAGTAGTCATTGCATTACAAAACCCTTGCAGCAGCCTTGTTATTGCTTTTTATTTTGCTGATTGCACATTAACTGTCTCTGTTGAACCACCTGGGTGTCTGGGTGCTCACTCATCCTGCCTGTGAGGATGGGGTGTGAGCTAAAAAGGGAGAGGTACTGAGATCATTGGAGTCTGGTCTTGACCATGATAGACGTGTTCAATAAAGGGTCTCAGCCTGTTGGAATGACCTCTTCTCCCTGATCCATCTGATAACAAAGTTAAACCACATCACGCCTACATTGAGGAAGTCATTTTATAGGAATGTGTTGGTGTTTCACTCTTCCGTGGAAAGCGAGTTGAAGTCTCATGCTTAGGATGCTCTCAGAGTAGAGCTGGGGTATTATCATTGATGATGATGATTGCTATTATCAGAGGGATATCTCCTTTTTAGCAGTTCAGCCTATACGATCCCCACACAGGACTGACAGTTATGTGTGTTAGAGAACACTTATCTAGAATCTGTGCTCTTGTAAAAAGGTAAACTGCAAAATACAGGAGAGCAGCAGAATACCTTACTGTGACAGAGCTAAAATGTGAATGACTTAAATAAGCATGTTAAAAAGCTGGTTTGGCAAATCCACTCTGACTCTACTTGATTCTATATTCATATATGTTATTTTTTGGTTCCAAATTTTGGCCTTGGTAGCAATGTGTTGTGCATAAATACTACGTAAAGACAAATGCATATATATAAAGACAAATGTAAAAGTGATGCAGCTGTTTGTGAGTCTGCTTTAGCTTTTGATACACAGTGTTTATCAACAGTTATTCTTATCTTTTAATTTATATTACCTTAGCAAAAAATTTTTTATTAACTGTGGCTCTAACAGAGACTAAAAAAAGACAGTGCCCATCCTAAAAAAACCAAACCTTAACAAAAAAACACAAGAAACCCCACAATAAATCTCAGCCTTGCATATCACCATAGTTACCTGACAAAAAAAAAAATCATCACATGCTCAGCAAGACTCAGTTACTGATGAGGAAGTGACAATATATTAAGAGATACCCTGTGTTTTTGATATGTGCTTATGAACTATTGATGTTCAAAACAAAAATATGAAGAATGATAAAATATATACAGGAAAGTGTTTTCTGTTAGGAGTATTCAGCTTTTAAGAAGTACGCCTCTAATTTCATGTGCTCACAGATTGTGGGAGGTCTATTATTTACAACAGTGAATGGAATTTTAAATATGTACCAGAAGAAAACGTGTTCTTTGCAGTCTATTGTTTAAAAATGATCGATTACTAAACCGCATTTCAAATTTGTTAGCTTATTTTTTTGTTGTCTTTAAAAGCTCTTGAAGATGGAACAGGAGAAGTAACCCACATGCTTGCATCTGCACCCCCCAGGGTGACTTTACTGAAGTCCCCTAAGGCTGATAAACCCCTGTGAGTTGTCAAATTCATTAGCATAATTAATCTTCATCATATTTCTGTGTAGACAGAGAAAGTAAGCAACAGTATAACAATTACATTGTCAAATCTTTAGTTCTTCAAGTACTTTAATTAAACTTTTCAGTTTGGGGATCTTCTTGTCTATTACCAGCACATTCTTTAAAGCAGCTGAAGTCCCAGAGCTCCTCCTCCCTGACCACAAGCAGGAAAAATGATGCTGTGATTGCCCTGGGCTGGTGTGTGTTGCCTGGGAGAAGCTCACAGGGATGTTGGGGCTGGGGCGAGCATCCCATCAGACACACAGGGCTCATTCCATGTGCTTTTGATGTGGCAATTCGGAAGCGTGTGTCCAGGTTCAGGCGGGACCCAGGCAAGGAGCACCGAGACCGGGCAGTGCCGTAGCTGTTTGGGAAGGGTCAGGAGGGTGCAGAGAGCTGTGGGAATCAGCATCAGGTCAGGGGTTCTGCGGGAGTCTTGCCAGACCCCATGCTCCCACCGGCATTTGATCCTGCAGAGGTGCTTCCCACAAAGCACTCCTGCGCACGAGTCAGCTTCCAACAGTAAATCTCTCTGCATTTGTTTGTAATTACCAATGCCTGACAACATATTGTACCTTAGCTTGCTGGAAAAGGTAAGCATCAATGGGAGGCCATTTTTAGTTATCGGAATTAAAAAATAAACGCCACCTGAGATGTCTAAATATTGACTCTAATTCTGCCTGTGACATTAGGAAGCCTTCTCTCCCACCTCCAAGCAGAAGACTGTGATTTAAGCTGCATATACAGCATGATTCTGGTAATGAAAAAAGCTCTTGTAACTGAGAAATACTTAAAAGGATCTAAAAATCAGACTGAAGTTGTTCCATTATTTTCCTTCTCATGTTGTTCCTGAAAACCTGGCAAGACATTAAAGGTAACAGGATGTTGTAGCAAAGCCAGTGTCTATTGCTAGCTGAATCTGTTGAAAAGTGAAGTGTACTTAAATATTTTTAGCGTTATTCTAGAATAGAATAGTATAAAAAAAATATATTCATGGCTCAAATGCAGACTTTAACCTTTTCTCCTGTTTTACTTAATCAAAATGGCAATAGATGTCAGTGGCATAAATGCCCTGTACATTGAAAGAGGAATATGCAAATCTCCTACTGATCAATACTTTTACTGGAACAAAAATCTTTACCGCTTACAATCAATTTAAAGAGTTAAATCTGATCCCTTTAATTTGATAAAGAAATCTTTTCCCCTGCTACGTGCAGGTACCCATTCCCTGTGTTCCAGTAAAGATTAATCAGCTCTAGGCACCTCCATGGCAGTTAACGCTTCCCATTAAAGCACCACCTCTAGTGGGGTGACGAGCTTTCAAAAACACGTCATCGCCTCTCGAACAAAAGCACTGGGGTCTCTCTGCTCTTCCCCTGTCTTTCAGGACAGTAGGAACACCTTTCCTGGTGTTATCCAAACATTAGCAGGAGCTTTCAAATAGATTTATAGTGAGAGAAACGTCTAGAAGCTAAGTGATGGGAAGCCTGTGTTCATGATTTATTCATTGTTTAAAACAAACATCCTGAGGACCGTTTATAGGTTTCATTAAATATTTGTGCCCCCTCTAGATGTGAACAGTTGCACAGAGTATTCATGGAAGGAGTGGGGGTGGAGCGCAGAGGCACACGGATAATGTTACAGAAGAGTTTCTCTGACTGTGTCCAATATTTCCCCCTAACTTCCTTATAGCATCTCCATGGGTGATTCTGGATCACTTCCTACAGCTCCACCTTCCCTCTTTTTACTCTCACTTCCCTTTGCACACTCCAAGAGTATACACAGTTTCATGCCTAACAACTCCTGCCGTTAGAAGTGATTTATAATAGGATGTACGTATTTATGAGATACTGGGGCCACTGCCTGAGAAAGCTTTTACAACCCACTACGCTCCCCCTTGCTGAGAACTCCTGTCCACCCTCAAGTAGGCTGCAGTGCCATCTTCTACCAGGAGCCACGGGCGCTGCATGGCAATCCCGGCATGATATCTGGAAGCTTGCTGGCACAGTGTTGGGTTAGAGGGCATGGCAGCTCAACTCCTCCCAATGGGGATGTCCTGGTGCATCCCCTCTTCCGTGACAACCAGCCCTGGCATCACCCTCTTCTCAGTGCATGCGTTTTGTTCTGCAAGCTGTTGTAATCGATTACCCTGGCTGAGCTGCAGAAGTTTCTTTCTAAGAAGAAAAAAAGAAGGAAAAAAAAAAAATACCCACAAAACTTTAGGCTAAATTAGTCACTTGCTTGGCCCAGGAGCTGCTGGCCCACAGGTTCACCCTGACTTCATCGTGCTGCCAAAATTGGCTTCCTTCTGAGATTAACAAAATTCATGACTGCCGGTGACTGCAAAACTCCATAGCCTGTCTTCCTGCCCCTGTGTGAGCTTATCTAGCAGTTTCATAGAGATTTCTGCTGACAGACCCTGAAAATGTATATTTCTGACAAATGCATTTTCATTAGCTTTTGCCCCTAATGTTGAGGCTGAGGGTTGCATCTAAACTGGGAGTCTGAGCTTGTCTTCATGGGTCTCAATGGATTTGGGTGGAATATCCCACCCCTGTTACAGAAACCTTCCATGTATTTCAAGTCTACCATGCCCCTTCTCTTCCTGCAGTTAAACAACGCTGTTCAACCTTCATAGATGATCTTTTAGATGTCACCATCTGACTGTCAGTGCCCAGAAGTGAACTGAGTGTTCCAATGCCGACAATAAGCAGGTGCTCCACTGACTTTCAGGCTATGCTGTTGTGTTGGCTGTTTCATGTCATTAGTTTGTTCCTAGTCAAATGTATTTTCAGCCGTTTCTAAAATCTGAGTGGGTGACCTGGCCTCTGTTAATGGCTCCTGGGATACTGGCTTGGCAAGTCCCACAATCCAGTAACCCACAGTCTGCAGATTTTGAATGAAAACACTGATGAAACCAATGCATGCTACAAAGCTCTGCCCTGTCTGTTCTTCTGTTTGGATAATGACCGTTATTCTCCAAGACAGGTTTCCAAGGCCTTTCCCATCTCCGGTACAATGTCTTTGCCTGGGTGGTGTTTCCTTGCTCAGTTAGGAGGATGCCAAGTGGAAGAGCACGGAAAGCCTTGCTCAAGGCACAGCTACTCCTCCCCACAAGGTCCACCACTGTGGCTCAGAAAAATGTTAGAGTGAACTGACACAGGGTGCTCTCGAAAAATCAACATTGACTTTTTATTTTCCCTTTGTTTCCTTGCAAGGACTTAGAGTGTGTTCAGTTGTTTATTTCAGTATTTTTCTGGAGACTGGAGTTAAGTTCCTGCAGGTTATGGCTCTTCTGTTGACCTTTTGTGTCTGTACAAAACTTCTTTCCCATGGAAAGTACAAGAGGGGAATTAAATCTCAGCACGAATCAGGATGTCTTAACATCTTACTTACTGTTTTTACTCGCTGGTAGTCACGTAGAGTAGGAAGGAAAATTTTCAGTAACTTCGAACTTCCCAGTCATTCTCAGACTCAAAATTTGATGAGGTCAAACGGGTTCTCTTATAAAACAGTAGATTAAGAATTAAACAAGTCAGAATTATTTACCTCAGATAAGTGGAGATGTGAAAGAAATGTAAGAATGGTCTTGCCAAAGTTCGGCTTGTGAACTGAATTCAGCAGCAAGACATTTCTGCAAAACAGCCAACACAAAAATGAGCTGAGAAACCTGCTGCCATGCTAAATTAGAGTTATGTGCTTTGCGCAGCCTGGGAATCCAGTTTTGAGGGCAGCGGGGGGGAAGGATTTTAATGCAAAATCAGGAAACTCCGGGGTCAAATTCAGAATGTTTTAAAATTTCCCACTTGCTTTCAGTTGGAATAACCCTAAAAACTAGGATTTAAGAATGGCATTGCTCCTGCAGCAGATGCTGGCACTCTGTCCCAGGTAGGCAGGAGAGGTGTCTGTGGTTTCCCTGGGTGCTGCTTTGTGCCTGCTGTGCCCGCTGTGAACACGAAGCCAGGGAACAACCATGGTGATGGATGCGTGGAGGAGGTGAGAAAGGGGGAGGTTTGAGCATGCGGCTGCAACGGTCGGAGTGCTGGAACCCTGTGCCCCCTTGATGGCAACAAACAGGTTAGAGCAAGTGCTGGGGCTGGTAGGGCTGTGTTGGAGGAGAGCCCCAACGAGAGCCAGCACAGCCTTTCCTGGGGAGCCCCAGTCCCATCAGCCCAGCCAGGTCCTCTCCTCCTGAAGGCCTCCAAGCCTCCTCCTCAGCTCCCGCCTGCCACTTGCAGCAGCTTTACAAATGAGAGAATTACGCAGCCATGTGCAAATGCTCATAAAACCATCACACACAAGAAAATTCATGCCATTAATCAATTGCATAAACATTCATGTCAGAAAATGCAGTGAAATATATGCAAAACCCATTGCTGCAGATTGCCTGCTACGCAATTAGAAGTGCAGAAAAATGTGTAATAAGTATCAAATCTATTTCCAAACAATTAAGGAGAGAATGAAACTTCAGCATACTCTCAACACGTTTATAAGAAATGTTGCAGTGTTATGAATGTTAAAAACTGTGCACGCATCAATTTGCATATAACCATACATGTCATTATCTACGTTAGCATGGGCAATAAACGGATTGTGATCTGTACAACACGAGCAGGTAACTGGTGCTTGATCCTGCAGCTTCTCTTAATATTTACTTCTCTTTGCCCCTGATTTGTGCATGAAGGTTTGCTGCTCCCTCTTGAAACTCGATTAGGTGTGCTGGGAACAAGGTTAACTGGGTGTATTTGTGTGTCTGTATCCAGGCATTTCTGAGCAATTGAATCCCGACGTTTTCTGCGTGTTTTGTAAGCGAGTTAAGAATACCATTGTGTAATGCATAAGATGACTAGGTCTAAGTGTTCTTACCTGTTCTGTGATTCTTTCCTCTCTCTAATAATGACAACACTTTAAAGAGTACTGAAGAGACTTAACTGAAATTAATTTTTTCAGTATGATGGGCACTTAAATCACTTTTTTTCTTTTTACAAAAAGCTGTCTGGAAGAATCATACTAGAATTGCATTCAGTAGTGCTGTGGAAAATATATATTGGCTTTAGAGTCCAGGATTCATTAGATAAAGAAAAAGAAAGATGTTTACCTTTGGTATAAAGAACCTATGTAGAGAAGATGCTGTATCCCATCTCTTTCTGATTCAGAATTTCTTTCCAGAATTTAGTGATGGATTTCCTCAAGCCATAGTCACTACAGCTGTAGCATCATCCTCACGCTGTTGGCAGGAAGGGGTGCTTGGGATGGTGAACATGTTATGCCAAGTGCAAGGTCCTGCATGTGGGTCAGGGCAATCCCAAGCACAAGGACAGGCTGGGAGGAAAATGGATCGAGAGCAGCCCTGAGGAGAAGGACTTGGGGTACTGGTAGATGAAAAGCTGAACATGAGCCGGCCGTGTGCGCTGGCAGCCCAGAAAGCCAACCGTATCCTGGGCTGTATCCAGAGAAATGTGGCCAGCATGTTGAAGGAGGGGATTCTCCCCTCTACTCTGCTCTGGTGAGACCCCCTCTGAGGTTCTGTGTCCAGCTCTGGATTTCCCAACATCAGAAGGACATGGACCTGTTGGAGTGATTCCAGAGGAAACCACGGAGCTGCTCCGAGGGCTGGAGCCCCTCTGCTATGGGGACAGGCTGAGAGAGTTGGGGGTGTTCAGCCTAAAGTAGATAATGCTCCAGGGAGACCTTCCAGTGCTGAGGGGGGCTACAAGAAAGCTGGTGGGGGGGACTTTATACAAGGGCAGGGAGTGACAGGACAAGGAGTAATGCATTTAAAATGAAAGACGGAGATTGAGATTGGACATCAGGAAGGAATTCTTCCAGAGGAGGGTGGGGAGGCACTGGGACAGGTTGACCAGCGCCATCCCTGGAAGTGTCCAAGGCCAGGCTGGATGAGGCTTGGAGCAACCTGGTCTAGTGGAAGGTGTCCCTGCCCATGGCAGGGAGTGGGACTGGGTGGGCTTTAAGGTCCCTTCCAACGCAAAGCATTCTGTGATTAATCCCCAGGACACTTCTGGTGCATGTGTCTTTCAGGTACTTTTTTGCTGCCCTATACTTTGGAAATAGTCATAGTGATGGATTCTGGATACAGTAAGTACGGTAAACATTGCTGGGAAAATGTAATGTCCCAGTTAGAAAAACACAGACATATATTTAAGTATATATGAAGGTTTAATTCAACTAATTATTTATTCAAAGAGTTTGGTTCCTTCTCCAGAGCAGAAAGCAACTTTTTCTGGTTATTTATGGCTCTGACTCTGCAGCTTGACCCTCATGGGGGAACCTTGTCCCCGGCTCTGCTCAATGGGAGCCCCCACCACATGGGCTTGGGAGCCCTTCTAGTATAAACACGTCTGTCTGAGAACTGAAAATACATCTTCAGTGGGTATTTGGGTGTGTGACTGGGAAATCTGCTTGCTGTTAATATTTTCGCAGCGAGAGTTGACCTACAGATCATAAGAAAAAGAAACAAAAGAGATGCAAATATGGCCTTACTTATTTACAAATGTGGTTAATTATCTGCAAGGAAATTTCGTTGTCGCAGATCTTATTTCTGTTTCCCCCCAGACACACTGAGCCTTTTTGTGTTCACACTGGCAAATAGATAAACCCTCCAGTCAGATGACATGTGTCACTTAAACCTACCCCAGATCTGGATTTGATGTATGTCAACACATTTAAAGTTGTTAAATTTAAAAGGCGTTCCTCTGCCTGGTCCTCAGTTGCCAAGGGAATGCGGAACATGTAATTTGGCTTTTAAAGCCAAACCCAAACATCACCGGGTTATCCATCTGATGGTACAAACGTAACTGACTATTTGTTTGATGCATGTTAGCAGACTGATGTCGATGTTTCAGGAGAAGTTCCATGATGTGGAGGGGGGCTTAGGGAGCTAAAGATGTAAAGCCACTGCGCTGGATGTTGGGGCAGTGAATTGGATGTGCCTGCGCCTCTCGGGTACCTCCTGCTGTGCCTCCTTTGGGCTGAGCCCCCCTGGGTGATTTCCCATTGCATCCACAGCTCAGTCCCAGCATTCCCTAGCATTTTGGTTTGAGATGACCAGGTTCCAGCAGGCACCTTCCCCCATGGGGTGCTGCAGGGGTGTCAGTACCTTGGTCTGGGTGCTGCACTCGCTGCTGCGCTGGGCATGGCCGCTGGGCTCTGCCTTCCTGGGAGGGTCCGGGAATGCTCCTGCCTCCAGGACCAACATCAGCAGGGCACGGTGGTGTCCCTGCCTGGGACAGGGACATACAGGCAGCAGGGAAGGAGTTTTACAGGTGGTGCCCTGTTCCGTTGGCAAGGTCTGAGTGAAAGTTAATGAAATCTGTGCTTTCGCTGTTATCTTTCAGTTTATAACGCTGCATTTAGAGCACACTAAACCAAGGCATTTGCAATCTGTCACTAATTTTGGGAAGGGGGGGGTGAGGCAGGGTGACAACTGAAAGATGGGTAAGCCTGAAAGCCTTGTGCTGAGCAGCGCTTACAGGACTTTCAGGCAAAGGCAGCCAGACTGATGGACACCCACTGGTGCTGCCCACAGGGACCAAGGAGTGGGGGACATCCTCTCCTGAGTTCTGTCCTCCTGATGTCTGGTGAGTGCTGAGCTCTATGCAGCCTGGTAGCTGTAGCTTAGTCACTACTCTATTTTCAGTTCGGAGGAAGAAAAGCAGAGCATCTTGCCTGTAACAAATGCCCTAACCAAAAGCTATCTCTTGAAAAGTAAACTATTCGGTTAGATGAAATTAATAGTGATATTAAAACATTGACCAAATCGGTACCTTGTCTGCTGCTGCTGACATACTACAGAACTGCACGGTCCACACTGTCAGGTAAATTCTTTGGCAGCACAGAAATTTTCATTTGTTACCACCACAGTGGTTAATTGAGAACTTTTCAATCAAAACACCGATTCAGCTGCCTTTTTGCCACCCAGAGCTAAAACATATATGATGCAGAAGGGAGAGGGAGCTGGGCTGCAGCAAACCATAAAAGCTTTTGCTAGAGGCAGTGGGACTTGAGTGGATCGGCTCCGTTTCTCATTTCCACCATCTCGCTGCACCCGCAGAGACAGTCTGTGTTGGCCATTGAACTTCAAACGGGGGGGGGTTGAACGCTCTTAAAATTATGTATACAGTTTCTTAGCTGTGAGTAAATTATTGTAACTGGTTTCAGGTGTTCCTCGTAGAACAAGAAATAGATTAAAACAAGATCGGGGAGAAAAAAGGTTGTATATAACGTGCAAAGTGGCTTTGCCAGCGGAGATACTGGTGCTTTGCCGTGGGGCTGTTTACACTAGCTTTAGCCTCTCCCAAGCAGCTGCGGAGCTGGAATAGCTTTGTGCTTTAAGTCTCCGGGGGGATCTTTAATTGGAAGTTTCTATACTCCAGTATTAATGTTAATGCATGGGGAAATGATAATTTTTCTTCAAGATTATTTTATTTGCTGTATTTCATCAAGATTTGCTGTATTTTCAAGCATTTAATCATAAGGCCTGAGGATTGGTCAGAATCCTGCCTCCTCCTAATTCATCAGACCGACACCGGGAGAAGGCGCAGCCTGAGACCCGGCCAGGGCAGCAGGAAGGGACCAGCAGAAACTCTTTCTTGGGGTGCTCCCCTGGTGCAGACAGAAATACTGACTCATTATTTATTCATGTGTGATTTCTGGCCTCCTATTCCATATTTTACCAATGCTCGTGCATGTGTTTGCTTTTATCTCAACTTATATTTCTAAAAGGGAACCACAAAAACCAAATGAAAAAGAAAAAGACATCAGTGCCATGTTATGGCTGAGATTTTACACGCATAAAAGCCCGCAAGTGGAGCTGTGTAAAACTCATTGGTTTCACTTCACAGGGGCTGGTGACAAGATTTGCTCTGGCTTTTGATCCACCTCAGCCTGCACCTTCTGAGTGTTGCTGAGAGGTTCAGTGCTGAACCCATTCGCTATCTCAAAGCCAAATTTAATCTGTTAGTTTAGACACCTCTGCCATCAACTGTCTCAGACTGCCCTTTTCACGTGTTTACTTCACAAAATCACATTGCTTTCTTTTAACAATAGCACCACCTTATTTTCTAGAGATTTTATTTACTTCAGTGAATAATTTGAAGAATTATGAATTTATAGAAAAAGGCATTTGCATGACACTGATGCTAATACTTCAGCCTGCTGTGAGCACAGCTTAGTCACAGAGAATGTTGTACTGAGTAGGCAAATACTTCTCTGCACATCAGCTGATACCTAGAAAAGCCAAAAGCCATGGGAACATCTGAATTTCCTAATTATGAGTAGGCAATATAATCCCTAATGCTATATTTAAAATGTAGGGCATTATTTGGTGGGTTATTTGCTGCTGGGCACAAAAATCCCATACAATTTTCCCCTCCATTCCCTCTTCTCTGCAAGGGGAGTTGTCATGCTCCCTGTGTCTCTTGAGGCCAGCTCAAACCAGTTAAAACCCTATGGAGAGCATCGTGGTGTGGGGTGTCGGATCGCCCCGGATCTTGTTCCAGGTTACACTGCAGTCTCCACCCAAGAGTCTGGCAAAGTGGGATCAATGGGACTTGCATCTGTGTAGCTTCCAGCTCGTTACCTGGTCACTGGTCTGGCTGCCAGAAGAAGTGATGCTGAAGAAAATCTGCTGGACAGGAATAAAGAAGATTTTAAGTTGAAGATGACAAAGGAGGCAGGAAAGATTCACAGAGAGCAACTGGGTGTTTTCCAGCCTGGCTAAGTTCGTGGCACTCAGCAGGCAGCCCGAGTGCAGCTTTTAATGAGAAATTCATATTGTTTTCCTTTCTTCTGTGTTTCTGTTTGCTTTCTGAGGTATTACCTACAGATATACTTAATCACCACTCTAGGAAAATGTATTGACAACGAGGTGCGTCGTGGTGCCGTTCCATCCTATCTCCTGCAGGGAAAAGCGAAGATGCGGAGGGGTAAACACGGTGCATATGCTCAGACATGGCTGAGACACAACACAGCTGAACACCGAGAATTGAGGCTTCAAGGCACATATGAATAGAAAGATCCGAGTACACAGACGATAATGCTATACTCTTGGAAAATAATGAGAAAGCTTTAGCAATCACACTGAAAAAACGTGGCTTTTCTTGTTGAAACTGGGAAAGGTTTGGGATAAAGAGAGTAGCACCAGTGTGCAAGACAGGAGGGACACTTGGAACTGTGTGCCTTGCAGAGGTGAGAAATAGGGAGTACAGGGCTTCAAATGCTGCCTCTGTACCTAACAGAAACAGCGACAGGGGTAGGGACATCAGCAAATGCTGATGGGTCCTTAGGGATGGGGAAGAGTGTGAGAGCTAAAGATGCTGTTTGGTAAAATTAAGAACAAGGGAAAGAAATTATCTACACGTCTCAGTAGCAATCAAAATCCTGTCTTACCTACTTAGGGACAGCAACTCTTAGAAACGTTCACATTGACATGATCAGATAGCTGGTACATAAGGGAATATAAATTAACTTAGTTGAATACTCCGAGCCATTAATAATAATTTTTAACAAACCCTGGAACAATGGTTCGGTTCCTGAGGAGGAGAAATTATATTAGTATCTGTGCTTAAAAAGGGTAAATACAAAAGTTCTGGTAACCAATGACCAGTTGTCAGGCCCAGAAATATTAATGGAAAAACTCATGTGAAGTGTCATCACTAACAAATTCTTCCATTCTGGAATGCAATTAATGCAAGAAAAGTGGGTTTATGAAGCATAAGTCTTAAAGAAAATTACCATAGGAGATGACAACTTTGCTGACTAAAGGTAACTGTCACAAAACAGGTTTCCTAAAATAATTTGATTTACTGCCCCAGGCACTTTGAAAAATTGCCTTATACCCAGTAATGCCTCAGAAATTAAATGGATTAAAACCAGTTAAATGATCTAAAAATGTAATCAGAACCAGGAAGCCATCATTCTTTGGTGTGTTTCTAGCAAGTTGCCATAGGGATCTCTCCTTAACACAATACTGCGCTGCAGAGGACATACATCAGCGCGTGCTACTTGTCGGGGTGGCAATAGCCCAGCCATGTGGGTTAGGGGGGGTGGTGGGGGTGTGCTCATGTGGACAGCCCACTTGGTTGAGCCCTATCCAGGGCATAAGTGTGGAAAAGATGAGGAATGTTCTGGCAGGATGGAGGCAACGTCCAGGAATACAGGAGGAGTGAGAATTTGCAAGGGCATGAGGAAGGCCTGCCACTTCCAAGGTGCTCCATGGGGACCGGGTAGATGTGGTCACGGGGCATGGGCAAGGTCGGCTCCAGTGGCTAAAAACTGGAAGCAGCGAACGCATACAGGGAACAAAATTAGTGGCCACAAGAGCTAACACGGGGACTGTGCACCATAAAGACCCTTCAAATGAAAACTGAGGGATTATCTGGAAGCAATAGTGAAGCTGGAGAAAGCAGTCATGTGTTATGAAGAAATTAGTAGATGAAGTGCAGGAGATCGCATTAGATTATCCTAATGGTCCCTTCTGGGTATGAATTTAATGAAAGAATATGTGGTTTTTATTCCTTTATTAAAAAAAAAAAAACAGATTCATCTAATTTGATTAATTTTTCACTGTCTTTAACAGTTAGCACAGCATCCCACTTGCAGATGTAGCCACAAGCAGCTCTTTACTAGAGGACACCAGCAGAGCTTTGCTAGCAGAGGTCCTTCTGTTCATCCCCTGGCTACAGCTGGGTGAAGGGCTGCATTTCATCTCCCTCAAACTTCCCGAGTTTCAAAAGAAAACAAAAATCCCCCCCGTGGGAGGGGGTGAAGGCAGCGGCAGCTGCCCTGGCGCAGGGGCGAGCTGCTGTGCTGCTCTCCAGCCATGCCAAGGACGCCGCGGGACATTGGAAAAAGGTTGGTTTGGCACCCCGTAGTGCTGTGCGTTAATAGTTCGCCTAGTACGCCGAGTCCTGACCAAAACCAGCCCCTAGGCACCACCACAATGGTTATTATTTGCATTGAACATGGGTCTTGTCCCACAGATGAGTTTCCATTGCTGTCACTAAATTATCCTTTCATGTTTTGGTTGTCATATTGTTGTTATTTTCACAGGTTGCTTCCTGTTGCAATAAAACGGTATTTTTCCTATAAAGATTAGAAGTGCTCAACTCCGAACCTATGGATTAATGATCATTACTGATGGAAATGGTAAACATTACCCTGAAGGCTAGATTTTTGCTTCATGCTCATACAGACACCGGTTAGATAATGCAACCTGGGAACATCTACTGTATTAACAGTATGCTTGACACTGGATTGAAGGGAAACAGCTAAAAAGCAGTGAGTGCTGGCCCCATGGTGTGGCTGTGTCTGTAAATGGCAGGGGCAGGCAATCGCAGGGTGCCCTGGGGATGTGCCGGCCACTGCGGTGAGAGCCGCAGGCAGAGGTGTCCCATGGCACAGAAGGAGAAGTCCAGCTGCCTCAGTACCAGGGCATAGCAGAGAGCAGAGCAGAAGACCCATGCCCACGGTGCCTCTGCCATCCTTAGCGAGCTTTCGCCACCCCCACCAGCACCTACAGCTGGCACCGTCCTGGGCATGCCACAGCCTGTACCAGCCGCCGGGCGAGTCTCTCTGCAGCGGCGGGAGTCCCTGCTGAGGTGTGAGCAGTGATGGATTACCTCGACCTCATCACACACCACCCGTCACTGCATGATGAATGGCCTTTTGTCTGCTAATTAGGCAAAGGGGACAATACAGCATATTAGTTTTCTCGTGAGTATCAAATTAGGAAAGCTGTCAATCAAAATGACACGTATAACAATTAGGTGTTGCATTTTGAGTTATTTACCTGACAATAATGTTAATGGAGGCATCATAGGTAAATTCTATGAATCTTTCAAGAAACCATCTACATCTCATCTGTTGAGTGTAGTTCATTATCAGTCACTCAGCATCCCCTCCGACAGCAGTGCACTGTGGCAGGACTGCAGGAGGAGGAGCTGTGTCGTGTTCTGTGCTCCCAGCATCTCCCTGCTCCTAGTTATTGCCCCGGCATCCTTTCACTCCAGGTTTTGTCACGTGCATTAATGGCACTGGGCCCATTTCTCAGCAGAGTGAGGGAGGAGAGATTGGTCCCACCTATTGCCTTGGATTTGCGAGTTTGCCACATGTTGGGTGCAGGAAAAGGATGTTTGAGTGGGTGTCATCCTGGTCCCACCTATCCCCTTGGATGTGTGAGTTTGCCACGTGCTGGGTGCAGAAAAAGGATGTTTGAGTGGGTGTCATCCTGGGCACTGTGTTCACACTGACCCTCCAGTCCTGGGCTCGACAGGAAAACACAGCAATAAAGAGTCATCATAGTCTCATCCAGCTTCCTGACCGAAAACTTTTTCCTCTTACACTCTTCTGGGAAAATGGTCTTTGGAGAAGAACAGCCCCATCTGCAAAGGCAGACCCCTGCAATGGAATTAAATACACCATGATGTAAGTGAAAGCTCTAATGAAAAAATAAACTTGCTGAGCTCACAGCAGCACTCTGTGCCGGCATCACCGATGGTGCCAGGTGGGAAAGCTCGGTGTGTGGCTGTTCTCATCACCCAGGTGTGGTCTGTCCTGTTTGTGTGTGTGAGGGTTGGATGCTGCTGCCTGTGTTTGGCAAGAACTCGGCTCTGCTTGTGATGCTGTCCCAGTCCTGGTCAAGGAGCTGCCGGAGATGCTTCCCACCTGCATCTCGCCCAGCCCTGGGCATGCCAGGCTGTGTGCATCATGGGGGCTCTGTCCATTACTGTCGGGGGGGTGTTGGAGGACACCCAGCTAGGGTCTCCTCATTGCCTTGTGTGCCAGTGGTGACCGCAATACTGAAACTCAGGATGCAGGGCACAGCTAGAGCTCTTCAAACAGTGGGAGTTGTTTGTTTAAGGATGTGCTTCAGTGCTGAATGGTTCTGAATGGCCACATTGAACTGCATCTTTCTCTTCACCAAACATCCCCAGCAATCATGCTTCACTGACCTGACTCCGGTTTTACCCTTCCCAAAAGGTGGATGCCAGCATTTTCTCCGTGTGTCCCCATGGGAGCCAGGCGTGACCTCTTTGTCCATCAGTTCTTACTTCAGAAAGCCCCTTGGCATTTGCCTGAGAATTGTCATTAACCAGACTGCTATAAACCATACCCAGAGCTGGACCAGAAAATCTAAGGGTTCTTGTGGTGAGTGGACGGGACTGCTCCCTGTGTCCCTGCTGCTGGTGGTGGCCTCGTGGGGGCATCCCCTGCCTGGCCAGGAGCTGCTGCCTGGGCAGCACTGTGGCCCCAGACACTGCTGGGGATGGCCCACAACTGCAGAGAGACATCCCCAGCACTCTCCTGGGCTGCTGCCTTTTCTGTCTGAAATTTTTTTAGGTCTTTATATATTTTTTAAAACTAAAATATCATATTTATATGAGAAAGTGAAACCAGAAGAGAAACTTCCCCCCCCACCCATGCTCATGCTTTTCATCTATAATTATTTTCACAGCCTGGAATAAATTCACACTGGATTCATGGGAAAGCACCTCCTCATCCATAAAGAAAGTGATAATGGCTAAAGATCAAAAGAGCAAAAGGTTCAACCTGGGACACACTGCTGCTGTGAGAAAACCCAGTGGTCTCCTTACTGGAGTAAGCAACAATTTACAGACATTTTTGTCTTCTCAACAAAAATGTCTAATAGGGCCACATAGGAAATTTTTGCCAAAGTAATCAAAATCTCTCTCTAAAAAGGAAATAGAAAAGAAACTTTTCATAAAGACCCAGTAATGAACATTTTAGTGCTGGAGGATACATGTGGCTGGCTTCAGATGCATTTACCGGGCTGGATTTGGGTGTGCAAATTGTTGGTCAGACATCAGGTGGCAATCCTGCTGCCGGTGCTGGTGCTGGCTGTGTGGGTGAGCCACAGTGATTAGAATATTTGAATTCATTTAATATTCACATGCTGAATCCAGTTCCTGGGGCGATGCATCTTGCTATTCAGTGGCTGACCCAGCTACCCCGGAGCGCTTGTGAAAAAGAGCCCTGAATATTGGGTTTGTGGGTCACACGCACGGCCTTTCGGGAATTATCTTCAGGGGTTTTCATTACCACTTGCGTACACTCAAATAAAGTCTATTTTGTTTGTTTAAAGTTTCAGTCATTTAGATTTTGAAAATATTATTCCAAAAAAAATTTCCCAGCCAGATTTCTTTTGACAATTATATCAAGAAGATTCGGATGGTGCCAAGTTTTAGGTTTTTGTACGCTAATTCTCAATTGTGCTTCACAAGCATTGGTTTGCTGACAACCATCTGTTTCAACCTAACTTTTTTCCTTAAAGTCAGCCCAAGAGAAATTAAAATATCAAAAGGAAATATTTCAGAGGGAGCAGGAAGGAAGCGAAAAATAAGGGTGCTGAAGCTGTAAACAGCTTTTGAATTTAAGTTTAGCTTAAGTCACTTTTTACAGCTGATTTGCCTGCGGGCGAGCAGGAGACGGCTCAGCCCGGAGTGTCGCCTGCATCGCTGGCACTGCAGGTCACAGCAGCTTTCAGGGGGCACAAGCTTTTAGTAGGAGCTATGAAAACTCTGCTTGGACTTCCAAAAGGTCTTCCCAAGGGCTTGGAGAAGCTTATTTTACCTCAATTGGCCTCCACCCTGAGGTGGTTTCATTGCTTTTCCAGGTTTCCATGTACCACATACTGCCCCGAGACCCTGTTACAAAGTGCTGCTACGCTGAGCGTAGGCGAGATCTCACAGGCGGAGAAGCCTCGTCGCAGGAAGAGACCCCTGCATCGCTTTTAGGATGTACAGAGCTCTGGACGGTTCCTCCGTCTATGATCAACATACCCCATGACTAAATTAACCATTTATAATTAAAATGGTGCTAAAAAGCAGATGGAACATATTAATTAAATGTCACGGTTGGCTTCCTGTAGCCTTTTGATATTGAATTCTAAGCTGAATACATAAATTAGAAAAGAGGAAAGGTGTTTTTACAGGCTTTGTGATGACCTGCATCCTGAGAGGTTGGAGAACTTGGCTGGCGCTGGCGGCGGGATGGATGGTGTCCGTTGGGTATGGGCATGGTGCCGCACGGCCACCGCTCCTGCCCCTTCCCAGGCAGGCTCAGCACTCTCCCTTGGTGCCTTGGGATCCATCAAGAGGGATGAGCAGGAATCAGAGCACAAACACAAGCCCCAGCCTCCTCCTTTCAGCCTTGGTAGTGCATTTCCTTAAAAAGTGATAAATAGCATGGCTCAGACCTTTCGCTGAGGGGAAAAAAAAAAGTAAGAACAATGAAATTCATTCACAAAGTATTATTTTATCACAACTCCTGTGTCTCTCTTTGAAATAAATTTGTGAAAGACAGAATTACTGTCATTTATGTCAAAGCATAATTTCCCTGTTAAACAAGGTGACTATGCCCCATCTTTATGGAACAACAAAACAGAATCAAAGTTTTTTTATATATGCATCAACTTTATATATATATGTGTGTGTGTGTGTGTGTAACCACTGATTTTTGTTCTTGCTGGAAAATTTGTATGTGAGCTAATGTGGCTCCTCTGCTGGGAGCAGAAAGGAGCAGTTGGGGTGCCAAGGGTGCAGCGCTCCAGGCAGCAGCACTGTGGCTGTGGGTCCCGGCATGGGGCTGCACCCCCGGGGCAGCTGGTGTGGGGTGCGCAGGTGGGTGCTGTGCCCCAACAGACCTGTGCTACCGCCCGCCAGCCCCCGGGATTTCTAGCAGAAAACACAGAGCTTCTGTCACCTTTCAAGGTTAACCTTTTCAGATTTATTAATACACACTGTGAAAAAATATGTGAGAGTAAGGATTCAAATGAGTGAGCAAATGATGGAAGTCTCAGCTGTATTTTTTCTTTTGCAGAACTGTACTGCTGTAAGCATTCAGACTGGCAGTGTCTACTTAGGTCAGGTAATACCCTGACTCACATAGCCCTGAAAATGTGTAACATTCATTTTTCCTGTGAATTCCCAGTGGCCCATTGATGCGGAATGCTGCATAACACCTACAGAGGCTGGTTCCCACAGCATCTGGGGTTTGACTTACCAGCTTCTGGGGCCACACAAACACACATCCCACCATTAATACACTTAGTTGGGTTTATTTTAGTCTGTTTTAGCAGCCATTTTCACAGAGGGGCAGACAGCAGTCCCAGGGCAGGGATCCCCCTGGTTGGAACAGCCCCCAGCCTTGCAGTGTGCAAGACCTCAGTGAGCATTGACAGTGCAAACACTGATCAGGGCTAAATGTGGGGCAGCAGCATGAGAGGGAGCAGAGTGCTGTGCCTGCCCCCGCAAACAGACCCTCTGCCTTTCCCCTCCACATCTGCAGGCATCGTTCACCGTTATAAAGGGATATTTAGGGTGTTCTGTGCACAAATTGTGAGTGTAGGTACAAACTGCTAGTCATGCAAATACAGACCAACCTGCCCTTAAAATAACAAACCCAAGGTTGCCGTTCCCCCTTGCACTCCACATTGTAATTTGTTATTCTTTATATCCCTAATGTAATTTTACTGCCACGGATTGGATTTTCCATGAAAACAAATTATCAATATATAACAATAAGAAAAACCAAACAGTGAACACTTCATCATCACTAAAATGAAACAGTCCCATGCTTCGTGTAAGAGAAAAATAAATCATGGTAGGGGATTCAGAGAGTCACAAAAATGAAGACTGTGGGAGAAAAACTGCTCCAAGACATGTCGGATGAGGATGAAGAAGAGGGACCCTTGCAAATGGAGGGTGCCCTCCTGGCACATAAATCTGAAACCTTTGGCAGCATCCCTATTGAAAAGCTTTACCTCATTACGAACAGTGTGCCATTCCACTCAGGAAAACAACAGCATGGAAAAGATGAATAACGCTGTCACTAATCAGTGTGAAACTGTTAATTTTAATTGAATTATAGCAAACTTCAAGTCAAACAGATAAGTCCTAATCCCGTAATGCTTTAATTTTCTTTCTAATATTTTTCTAATATTCTAAAACACCATGTTACTTACACTGTTTAATCAATTTCATGATGAATTTGTGAAACTTTGATAGTGTATTGTTGTTTTTCAGCAAATAAGCAGATTGCAATTTCAAAAGATGGTTGTAGACGCAGCAGTCAGTAAGTGAAGCCTGGCTATGCCTGGGGAAGCTCATTGCAGAAGTGGGCGCCTGATATGCTGATCTGATGTAAATCAAAAGCTCTTAGGCACTCGTATCAGCGCTTTATCCTTGTGTTTGTACGTTAGCACAGCCACAGGGCAGCCTGATTGCAAACCAGAGCGCACTGAAAATGTGTTGAATGGTCCCTACCCCATGCTCCTGCCTCCAGGAACCTCAGTGTTGTCCTCCAGCTGGGGGGTCTGGGCACGTGTTACTGGGATCTGGGCATGCGTTACGAGGAGCTGAGCACGTGTTACTGGAGGCTAGCAGGCGTTACTGGCTCCAGAGATGCATTGCTGTTGGTCGGTATCACATCTCCATCCTTCATAGACGGGTGAGTTTCTGTTGCTCTTCAGTCAATTCATGTGGCCTCTAAGCCTGCAAAGTCGTTGTAAAATAAACAATTCCACACTCCAGCAGATGTTTCTTCCTTCTTATGGATGAATGTTGTGGCGAGTCCTTTCCTAACATCCTCCACAACAGGGATCATGGTCATACTGTAAAACTTATGACTTGGTCCTACATCCATAGAAAATATATTCTGGAAAAAAAGAAATTAAAAAAAAGCAGTAAATAAAAAGCGTGTTTGTGTAAAGCATTTTCATTTCCTTTCATCGATGCTTTCCCCAGCCAAGAGAGTAAGTGCAGTCGACCGCAGACTGGTGACAGCAGGGAAAGCTGCTGTGCCACCACCGTGTGCCGGTGCTCCAGGAGCAGATGCTCCCCAAATTAAGTACCAAGCACAGAGGATTCTGGTGCTTCTTAATTGGCGTGGGGCTGTGTGCGTGCCATCCTCCTGCTGGTGCGGAGCCGCGGGCGATGCCGGGAGCGATGCGGCAGGGATCCTGCGGCACCACGAGCGTCAGCCCCCCGTACAGCCCGGCTGGGCGGCTCATCGGATGTGGAGAGCACAACTTGTGGAAGCATCGTGCCCAGCTTCTGAGGGTAGAAAGCTCCAGTGCCTCAGCACAGGCCTAGGAAAGCTGTGGATGCTTTTCCAAAAGACTAATAGGAACCACAGAAATGGCTAAAGCTGTTCTTAATCCTTCCGTGGCAGGTGAAAATAAGATTGCTGCTGCAACAAAGAAGTGCCCATGTGG
>NW_010258457.1:93494-93752 GCF_000690775.1 Eurypyga helias
CTGCTGAATTTCCCAATATTCCTTTTGGAGGAGATTCTGCGTATTCGCTACGTTCAAAATGATGACAGGCAGAGCAGAGGAGTGTCCTGGTGCATGGTGTGCTCAGGTCTGGTGTTGCCGTGGGCAGCTGTTGGTGGGTGCTGCTGGGAGGGCGTGGGGGTGTTCAACACACGCAGGGGCTGTGCGAGCGCTCCATGTGCTGCCAGTGCTTCCTCTGCCTGACCCGGGAGCTGTGCCAGAGGCTGGGGCCCCCGTCGA
>NW_010258457.1:93846-94548 GCF_000690775.1 Eurypyga helias
CAGGCGTGTGCTTATCCCTGGTTGTTCTTGGTAACAAAGAATTGAGCGAAATAGCTGTCTTAGTCAACACCAGCTCATCTGCTGTTTGCAAGGGAGGATTTCAACTCTGTCAAGGCACTAAGGCATGGATGTAAGCTACCGCAACCGGATTTTTATGGAGATAAGGCAGAACTTGCAGGCAGAAGCACCCAGGGCTCTGGACTCCTCGGACCTTTATTCCCATTGGCCTGGGCAAAACAACAGATTTATATAAAGGCAAAGCTTGCAAGAAGCAAAAAGACTCAATTAAAACTCTCCCAATTTATTATGCCACGCTGAAGATGAAAACAAGAGCGCACCGTACAAGCAGAGGTGCGCACGGAAAGCTGATTTATGCCCCGGACTTGGGAGCGGCAAGTGCCTGAGAAAGAGCAGAGATTCATAATGAGTGATTAATCTCTGGGAAAGCTTATCCAGTAACTCCAACAAGATAAAATAAAAATGCCTGCAACAGGCACTGGGATTTTTTTAATGAATTTGCTTTATGAACTGTTCATAATCCATGTTCATTCCACCTTCTAAAATTAGGTTTATCTGCACAAAGTTCAGACAAATATGTTTTTAAGACCTGTTTATAGGACTTTAGAAAAACTGAATGTTTTGTATTGGATTATAAACTTGCACTTTACAGTCACAAGGAGCAATATGCCTGTTGTTCCTGCT
>NW_010258457.1:94559-112206 GCF_000690775.1 Eurypyga helias
CCTGTCTGCTACCCAACACCCGCCATTGCCTCCCAGCCCTGGGCAGGGGCCACCGCTTGTCCCAGGCACACACACCACACATGCACCCATGTACACATGTGCACACATGTACCCCTGACAGGTACACGCAAACACATGCACCCAAGCAAGTGCATGCACACATACCCCGCACTGCACGTGTGTACATGCACATGCACACACAAGCACACGCACACTCCCCAATTAGCCTCACACAAGGGGACTTTTGGGGTTCTTTGTTGCCTCATTATCAGTTTATGTCTCTGCTTTGTTTAGCACCTTCCCTGTTAATCCTTATTCCCTCTGAACCAAAATGCATCACATGCTCTCACATTCCTCATTCCCTCATGTGAACCTAGGTGGGGAAATACACACACCCACCCCCGTGCTCTAGTTTAGCAACGTTCTCATAGGTATAAGTGAAGGAACTTCAGTGGAAGAATTACAAATTCAAGTTTCCCTCACCCAGCTGTTCCAAAGACAGCTCATTTGTGCGTCAACCCTTATTAGGGTTAAACCTAATGACAGTAAAGCCCTAAAATTTCTTTCGAAAGTGTGTGTGTGAGAAATGCCTTCACACCTCACTCGGAGAGGGAAGTGAAAATGGGTGAGCTATTTGACTTGTATTAATTTTGACTATTCATGATCAGGCCAATGACTGAATATTTTGAGAAGAACTTTTCAAATACATTTGTGCATAGGATATATACCGGGGAACTCATATTTCCTTCCAAATAGCCTCCACAGAGTAAGAAGCTAAATTTAGTGACTAAATTATTCATGATACGATATTCTCTTGATCTTAATCTTTGACTCATTTATGCCAGGCAGTAGAATACACGCTGAAGACAAACACCTTTCAAGGCTGCTATCTACTACATATGAAAAACATACCTTCAGAGGCAGCCTAGAGCAGGAACACACAGAGTCCGTGAAGCCAGACCTCAGCAGTATGTGCCACTAATGGAGCGGGTTTCTCTTTCCACACACAGTGGCTCAAGGCTGCTGTTAATATCAGTGCAGCTGGGGTTCCCAGGGCATTTGTGGGTCTGAAGTCCTATCAGAAGCCTCATGACTTTTTTTGTTGACTTCCTTGGCCAAGCAAGAGCCTGGTGTGCAGCTCAGGTGGGAGCAAAAGAGCCCCACTGCATGCCATGCTAGTAGCTTCCATCCCGGAGAGCTGATTTCAAACTAGTCTAAATATCTCCATCCAATCTTGCAGTGAAAGACTTGTCCCAAATGACTACCCGGAGGCCTGCAGCTTCCAGACCTCTCCTGACCCTTGACTCTGCACTAGACAGCACATTCTGGTGCTGCGGACGGTTTCCCTCATACGTGACTCCAGCCTGCACCGCAGCTATAAACCTCATCACCACAACAGGATTGTTAGTCTCTGCCAGGGGAAAAACCATCTGCATGATTTTATTAAAGTCAGTCCTGATCAGTGGTGAGAAATATGTCCCTTTTTGGATTAAAGCAATATTAACACACAAAGCCAGCTAAGAACACTCTATCTGTGTCTCTAGAATATTGCAGAAGACTGTCTGTGTTGGGAGTGACAACTGACTCTGCTGAGGAGAACATTTCCACCCCAGCTCTCAGCAAACAGCTCACACCAACACAACAGTTGAGACTGCTCTAACTTGTCTGCTCGGGGTCCCTGGCTGGGGTGCTGGCAGCAGCAGCCCTGGATCTCTCCCCCTGTGCTGAGACAGGCTGGGAGCGTTGGCTACAAACGGCATTTTGGGGCACGTGTCTATGTCTCATGAGGAACAAGGAGGCTCTGGTGGAAAAGCTCAAACGGTGCCTGTGCTGCCCACACATTTCCTACACCGCGACTCAACATGTGCAAGTGCCTAGGTCTGTTCCTGGGTGAGATGATGAGCACCGTGGATGCAAGGTTAACAGCAAGCTGTATTTTTATTTATCTGCATAAGGTATATCTTTATTGGATAAGGCAATCTGGTCATGGGGTCTCACACATGGACTGGGCTGTGGATTTCCATTTAGTTTCTGGGTAGACAGTGCTGCAACCCCCTTTTTTGTCTTCTTTATTTCATACACATGGCAGGAAGGGTTCCTTGCACAGAAAGGGATTTGTAGTACTGAGCATTAAGCTACTGACTAACCCATTTTGTGATAAATGAATGAGGGAGAAAGGAATCCCTCTCCATAGGGCTGAAAAAAGGTTATCCAGGGAGCCTTTCCCAAATGTGTTACTTATCCAGTGGGAGCAGAGTCCAGTAGCAGCAGAGTTCATGGCAAAAGGTAGCGCATTTCTCTCCTGTTCTCTGGGCTCCCCCAGCCCACAGCCTTCCCATCCCTCTCTGTGCAGCGTTTGCACATCTGGAGGGTTTTCCATGGGGACCGTATGGCAGCTCCGCTGCCCAGGCACCGGGAGCCTTTCCCAAATGTGTTACTTATCCAGTGGGAGCAGAGTCCAGTAGCAGCAGAGTTCATGGCAAAAGGTAGCGCATTTCTCTCCTGTTCTCTGGGCTCCCCCAGCCCACAGCCTTCCCATCCCTCTCTGTGCAGCGTTTGCACATCTGGAGGGTTTTCCATGGGGACCGTATGGCAGCTCCGCTGCCCAGGCACCGCACCAGCAGCCAGCACATCCCTGTGTCCACACACCTTCAGATCCCCCAAAGCAGCCACTTGCACACCCTGGAGTCAGGTTTGGCAGAAAGGCTGGAGGACATCCTCCCTCCCATGTCTCCTTGTGCAATCCACCTCAATCCTGCGCCAGCTGTAGTGGAGGCGACGCAGGCATCTGTGCTGGCTGCTGCACGGTGTCTGTAGTGCGGTGTCCCCAAGGGCATCCTCCACCCGGTGCAGACGTGTTGGGCAGCCAAGAGCACCTCACAGCTGGAGTGGTGGGGCTGTGTCTGGGCGTTGGAGTTTAATTTATAGGTAGTGTTCCCCCACCCCCAACACATAAGAGCCAAAACCTTGCAACAAGCAGATACAGGCATTTTACAGAACGCATTCGAGCATGTCCCTTCAGAAATTAGCTTGTGCTGGGAAAGACCATAACACATCTGTTCAGGCATCGTCATGGGCTTTGCTTTTCTGACAGGTAGAGGTTTATCTTTGAAAAGTTGGCTACTTGCATAGGAGGAAGGTTCATTTTATGCAACACAGCGAGAAATAGGAGTGTGCATCCAGAATTTATGCTTTTAAAAAGCAGACAGCTCTCGTCTCATCTGGAGTCAGCTCACCCCCTATTCAGCTGCAGACCAAAGATCTTGCTTTTCTCCTGACATCCTGCCTCTGCTGCTATAATGCAACCGGTTTTGTTGGGTTCTGTTTGTTTGTTTGCTTACTTTTGTGCTAAAAGCTTTGAAAGTACTCCGAGGAGCATCTGTACACTCCAGTTACGCCATTATCTAATGATTTAGGATGTGGCACAACTTATCTGGTAATATGGAAATCATGTCGTGTTTGTTAAATTGAGGGTTTAGTTGTGTGAGTCAACAGATTTAATTTCTTGGGTAATAAACTGCTCTGAAATTATTTCTGACTCATCCTTTTCTTGCTTTGGAAGATGTATGAGGATTGCAGGAAGCCCATGTTGGCAAGGATCCCGCTCTTCGCATGGAGGGACACCCGCTGTGCTGAGCCGTTTGCCCCAAAGCACTTTGTGTTACTCATCCTTGGGGGCAAGCGACATTCCCAGCCCTGACTCATCCTGCCCCAGGGGTGGATCTTTGCAAAGTGGAAGCAGCTGAAGCCAGGGCTCAGTTTGTTCATCTCTCACCTGGGATCTGGTCAATTGTGTCAGTGACTTCAGGTGTCTGCTCCTCGATTAACTTCTCCAGGGCTGTTTATGACCCTCCCAGCCCTCCTTCAGCTTGCTCCGGTGGGTAAACAGTCCCTTTTGGTTCAGGAAACACGTCTGCATCGTGGACAACATCGGAGATCCACACAGGACCATCCTGCCTGGGCTGCACACTGGGTGATGCACTGGACAGTGCCATATAAAGCTTTTCATGCAGAGGTGAGAGAACTGTGACAGATAATGGGCATTTAAAAAAGGCAACTCTAATATCCTGAACTTTTCTTTGTTTTCCTGGTTTTGTTTTGGTTTGGTTTTTCCTTCATTTTCTACCTGCCTGAAAAAGCCCTGATTTTCATACAAGGCAGCTGTGCCATCTTTCTCCCAGTGCAAGGCTGATCTGGATGTAAACACCAGAGATGGACGCTCACTCCTAACTTCCAGAGGGCGATACAAACTCTTCAGTAAGTTTCATTTGAAAGCCAAGCTGTCACCTAATTTTCACAGGTTTTGCTTTTTCCCTGACTTTTTTCTGTTTCCCTCTCTGCTTTGCACACATATATGCGCACACACATATGCACAGCCCCAGCTTCAAATTACACTACACTGATTTTGTCAGCATACCTATGTTCTCCCTTTAAGATGGGTGTTGCTGCAAGAGGAAGAAAAAAAAAAAACTTCCACGGACATGCAAAGAGAGTTTGAATAGAAAATTGTGACTCTGAGGCACATCTGCCCCTAATGAAGAGCCATCACCTTGCAGGGTCTGACCTGTAATCAGGAACTTTCCATCTCAAAGTTCTTTAAACTGATAAGACTGTAATGGCATTACAAACACATTTATCATCTCATATTTTTTCTCCCACCTTCACAGGGAAGGCAACGCAGCCAAGGAGTTATTTATGGTTAGTGTGACCATTAGCTTCATATGTGCATGTAACGTATAGTTTCTCTAATGGGACTATAAATCATTGCAATTATTTATCTTTGCTGTATTTGCAGCAGTGACACTTTTTAATATTGCGACTTCTTATTCATCTTTGCCAAATTTACAGTAGTGACATTTTTTAATATTGCAACTTCTTTTCCTACAACAGGCAGCTATGGGTCCCTGTCTGACCGAGATGAAATTCTTTGGGAAGTGATGAGAAAGGCTCAGTTCAGTTAACCGACAGAGAGATCTTTATGCAAGGAGCTTCCCAAAGTAGATAATGAAGAAATATGTGCCTGTTTATGTATGCAGCTAAACCAGTGCAGATGACTCACCCTTTGATCAAGAGTCATTTGAAGTAAGGAGCCGCCTTTAAATGAAGCAAAGTATCAATGTAGATTAAAACAGGAAAAGAAGCATGACATGTTGGTCTCAGACCTACTATTGACTCCACTAAGAACAAGATCAGACTCATTATGTACCCAATTAACCAGACCCCGCACCAGAAGTCCACACAGTGCGGAGGGAGGGGGTGGGAGGCGGCAGCATTCACCCCTGGGGACAGGGACCAGGGTTTGGCCGCAGCCAGCCCCTGGCCCCCCACCATCCGAAGGCAGCGAGCAATGCCAGCCCGGTCAGACGACTGTCGCACTGTTGGTCACCAAGGATTTCCCGTGTCCTCTTGGGAAAGGCTTACTCCAGGCTTATCTTCACCTGAGCACGAGATTAACCTTTATCCACGTTTTAAACATTTACCCTTTCGCAGAGGATTAATTTGTTCATAATGCATTCTAACGCCATGCATGGGGAGGCTAATGGACAAAGACGTTTAGAGCAAGAAGGGTGGGAAGGAAGGAGGTTGATGGTTGCACAGACAGAAAACTAACCATCTATTTAATCTCTTTTTTGCTTCCTGAATGCTTAGACCTTCTACTATCAGACATGTACTTCACATATTCCGCTGTCCCTGTAAGTCTGTTTTTACTGAGACTTTGCTGACAAAATATATTGCCAAGAAACAAGAATTACACAATTTTTACGTATAGCTTGTTTCCAACACAGCAGATCCAAAGGTAGAAGGGCTTAGGTGTCCTGTCCACCTACTATGGATTTGCCACTCTGATTTCCAAATAGCAGCACCGAAATGTAATGGTGGTCCTGCACAAAGGTTAATTTTGGCAGTAACATTTTGATAGGATTAATTAAAAAAAAAAAAAAAATTGCACCAAGGTCTTTGCAAAACAGAAATCAAATGGGAAGCAGGTTCTTGCCAGCAGAATAATCCCAGACATGGGCTTCAGTGCCACAGCTTAACGCCAACACCAGGGAGGGATGAGTCTTTTACGATTTTACGATCGTCATTTTTCCATTCAATTTTATAACCATTCCTAGTGAGCTCTGAAAATTCAAGAAGCAGCAAGGTTATGTAACTGCAAAGGCAGTTGATAAACAAATAGTTTTGAAACTCCTGAGAGGAAAAAAGGAACATGCTCTGTGCTGGCCTGATCTCCAAATATCTGAAGTAATTCTGAATTTTTCTTAGATGTTTAATTAGCTCTGAATCAAAAAGGAATGCTCCAGAAAAAGCCTCAGTATTTGGGCATTATATTTATTCATAAAAATCCAAGTGATAAGTGTCTTATCAATTAATCTGAGATGTATTAGGGCATACACTGAAGTGACTGACTGTTGAATATCAAATTCACTGGTGTTATTAGCCCTCGTCTCCCAAGGTGATAAGTGAAGGTATCAGAGCTGGTGAGATATGATCACATCTTTGTTTATTTTTTGGTACCGCATCCTGTCCTGGTAATGGAGTGTTAAACATATTGTGGCTTACTTACTGCCCGTCTGGGGAGCCTGTACAGGCAGGGCACCGTGACACCCAGTCTTGGGGGTCAGAGGGGCTGGCAAGGCGTCAGCTATGGGGAGAACAGCCCAGCCCAGCAGAGGAGGAAGATGCAGGCAGGACTGAGCTGGCGTTCCTGCCCGTGAGCAGGGCTGGCAGCAGGGAGGGTGTAGTGGATAGATGCATGTCAGGGCCCTCCACTTACCTGCAAACCCTGCCACGTTTCTGACTCCAGAGGTGCATTTTTTTCTGAGGCATGAAACAAATCCGTATTGTTTTCAACAGACATTTCTGCTCTCTCAGGGTTTATTTCTGCCAGCACCATTCCAAGGGCATGGATGGTTAGAAACTGGAAAAGTACTATAGAGGTTTAAATAAAAGAAAATAAGAAAATGGGTGACGATGCTAGGGATTTTCTTTAGAGTGAAAGATTCTAATGATTGAGGAGAGAGATGGGAATTAGCAAGGACCTGCCCCTGCAGTGTGTCCTGGGGGAGAGCTGCAGCTCCACTGTCGGAGAACCGGCAGGGAATTTTATTTGAAATTTCATTCTCTTGCAAAAGAAGAGTTGTAGCAGAAATCCAGTAGCACGGACAAACTGCTAAATAGTGAAATTCCACTTTGTGTTGCAGAACTTGGGTACATCTGTGTAATGACAGCAAGCACATGCCACTACAGCTGAGCACCACGCTGCTGCTTCCTGGCATCCTTGCCTTCCTGCACCATGTTTTTCCATGGTGCATTTGTACATAAGGGAATAGCACCCCACACCAGCTACCCGGACTTGTGCAAAGAGTTTGACACTGTCTCACGTGACATCCTGGTCTCTAAATGGGAGAGACATGATTTGATGGGTGGATGGATGGACCACTCAGGGGATAAGAAACTGGCTGGATGGTCCCACTCAAAGCGTTGTGGTCACTATATGATCTTTAAGGTCCGTCCCAACCCAAACCGTATGATGATTCTATGATTCTATGTGCGTATTACATCCATAAAAAATTAATACAGCAGCTGGGTCCTGCAAAAGCAATAAGTGCTTGGAAAGCAGAGGATTAGATTATTTACAGTGTCCTATATTTTAATGTCAAAAAGACATCCCTGGCGTGGTAGTGGAGAATAAGAATTTCTGAGGGATTTGAAACACTGATGGAGATTGTAATGCTGATCAGGGTGAATGATGCATGCTGATGAAATATTAAAAAAACACCCACAACAACCTACTGAGGAAACAGTGTCCTAGAATTTGGGAAACTTGAGATAAATAGGGTGATAAGGCTGAAATGGTTTCTATGCAAAATACAGTAAAGAAATAGCAGAGGTTACCAGGAAAAAAGTGAATGAAAATATTTTTTTAGTTCAGAACCCCACAGAGGTATTCTTAAATACCCAGTCTAAAACAGAAATGCTAAAAATATTCAGGAATGTCAAACGAAATAAACTGGAAGATTAAAAAAAAAAAATTTATGAATTCCATTGTGCTGATGGAAGTATCACCAGGTAAAGGCATTCAGCTGAGACACTTGAAATCTTCAAGGACAAGTTCAGTCTGAGTATATGGAGTTTCTGTTTTGAATTTAATCTTGCTAATTCTTTTAATAATTAAAAATGTTCTGCTAAAGCAGGTTGTAATTAGCTAATATTTTGCTCTGTTTATGTTTCCTGCTTACTTATGCATTTTTATTATTCTCCTAAACTTGAAGAGAAACTTCAGAAGTGTCGGTGTTTCCAGCTCGAGGTGTCAGGAGGGTTTTGGTGCTTTCTCTTTTGGGACAGAATCCTGTCCTGCCATGGGAGACCCAGCATGGCCACGGCTGCAGCCATGGCCACAGCATTTGCCCCTGCAGCATCACGGTCCTGCCTGTGGTGCTTGCTCCTACAGCAAAGCTTTGTGCTGGTGCCACGGAAAGGATCAGTCCCACTTTGAGCCTGTTGTTACTGCGATATCTGTATGAAAATACACGGCTCCTTATTCGACTGTGCTAAAAATAAACACTGAAGAGTTGGTTTAATTAATGAGTAAATATAACTAATGGATTTAATTACAATTAGTGTGGGAAAAGTGGTGAGAACTTGGGGCAGTGTGAAACTCATTCACGACCTTTGCTTAGGGTAACAAAGATTCCCATTTTCCCGGCATCCTGCGAGCCCTGGGTGGCTGCTCCCTCCTTGCTGACAGGGATAGAGCCCATGCAAGGCAGCAGTAGGAGTTGGTATGATGGGAGAAGAGCATGCCAAAGCACATTGTTCTACTTGGGGTCGACTGTGGAAGCAGCAACAGCCACAAGTGGCACAGATCTGGAGGTATCAGGGCTTTGTAGCAGGCACCCGTACCATCCCGCAGCAGCCACGGGCTCTTTTGTCTCAAGGGACAAGCCCCAACCCCACAGCTCTTCCCCTGGGTACCTTTCCCCATCCAGGACAAGAGACATTTCCTTACTGAGTGTGCTGCTTCCTCCAGTCCTGCAGAAAATTCTCACTGGCATTTTCTGTCCCATGCACTTTGTGATGGCTGTTTTCCACCCTCCATGCCAGATATCTGTGAATTGCCATGGTAAAGGAGATAAACAGAGAAAAACTGGCTATCTAGCTTTGTTCCTTATCTGCAGCCCTGCTGATGCTGTTCCCGCGGTGCATATCGCTCTGGTATCTGGGTGCGAGAGCAGGGATATTGCGTGGAGCGGTGTTCGCAGCCCCTGCTGCCTGCGAGACCCCCAAGGCTGACATCTGGCTGCGGCATTTGAACTGATGCTGTAATCGACTCCTCAGGGAGGGCTGGTGGGAAGTGCTCCAGCTCACCAGGCCCCCGTCCTTTCATCCCAATGTAAAGTCTGGATGAAGACTGGGACATGGGGGAATTGTAGCTCCATGTCCGTGCTGAGGTCTCTAGGAGGGGTTGGATAAACCTGTGGGTCCCACCTCCAGACGGTTGCACAGCTAACACAGCAGCTGTCTTAGGAAAAGACCAGAGAAGGAAGACTTGAAAAAAAGATTATGTGAATGAATTTCTGGGGAAAACAACATGAAATAATGAGGAGAAATGTACCCATATACAGAAAGCTTTAGGACATTTATTACTAATATATAACAAAGACAGTTAAACATAGATAAATGACAGCTTTGATGAGCCTTTATTGCACAGTTCTTTGCGCCTCATTAAATATGAAGAATAAAAGAAGAGTAGACGACTTAAAAGAAAAATCTGCACACACTGCTGATGAATGATGAGGAGTATGAAGACAAAGGACAGGTTTGGGCACATTTGAATCACCACCGGTATAGCAAGTATTTGTGCTACTGGGAAGTAAGCACAGGTGTGAAGGAGGGAGATGTACAGACAGGAAGGAAGGTTCTTGGTCATTGCTGAGGGGAAGGGAGCCCAGTTTGGTGCTTTAATTCATTATCGGGAAAGATAGACACAGGACAGGCACCTTTCAGCAATGAAGGAGGAAAGAAGTGGCTCATTGTTATCATTTTCCTAGGCCAAAAGATTGCTGTGTGCTCATCAGCCGAGCGTTCTCAGTCTCGTCAGTGCTGTAATGAGAGAGACTGTGAAGTGAAAAACTAGTTAGGAGCAGCAAGATAAAAGGGAAAGGGCTGCCTCTCGATGTGGCTGTGTCCTCTTTGGAGCCTGTGTGCTGACCCAGGCTGTCCCCTCCCCAGCAGCAGCGTGTCACATTGATCTATACGTTTGCTGGAAGGCTCAGAGCACCTCATTGCATGACCCCCCTGCGTTGTACACTTGAGACTCGTGACAGCTCACTGCTATGGTGGTTTGGGCTGCAGTCCTGCTCCCCCCATTGAAAGGGCAGCAGGTAATTGGGGTGTTTTTTACCTTTGCTTTGACATCAGTCAAGTCCTCCGAGTTGCTGGCAGCCTGGCCAGTCGCAGCATCCCTGCTCAGGATGCTCAGCACAAGAGCTCTGCGCCAGCGCTTGCCAGGGAGGGGTACCGTGGTGCGGTACCCAGGGGATGGAGGAGTTGGTTTGGGGGCATTACACTCAGCATGCAAACGTCGGGGGGGCCAGGCCAGGATGGGAATGGTACCAGTGGTACAAAAGATTCTCAGGGCACCTCGCAGGAGGGATGGCCTGTACCACCTCCCTGGCACATGGGACTGGGGAGACCTTCCACTGCCTTTCTGATTTGCACCCCTGCAAGAGGGAACAGCCCCTGTTATCAGCACTGCAGGATGTTTCCTCTGCACAAATACAGCTTCTCTAGCTACATGGCTAGGTTTTTATTTTTTAATACATATTTTTGCGTGTGGAGTTCATTTGTTTATTTGCCTGAGAAGATTAGAAAAGTCCCAAGGGAGTGTGTATTCTTACTCATACCCATTTCCTACCTTAGAATTACATTACCAACACTTTCTGAGTCTTCCTGGGGTTTAAAATTAAAACAGAACATGAATATTGATACCAGTATCCTTCTCCTTAATGCACAAACAACACAGACGTCACACCTACAGGGATGAGGAGTGGGAAGGCAGCTCGTCAGATGGACACAGCCGGTGCTGTCTCACCAGCTGTATCCATTCACAGACCGTTCCGCAGCCGAACAGGCGCTGCTGTGCTGCTGCTGCAGGTTTCTGTCGCACCAGCCCTCCATGCATCCAGATCCATCTTTCCTCAGCCCCCATCGTGGGCTTGTGCCCATCCTGGAGAGATTCACCAGTGTGAGCTGGACCAGCAAAGGGGGAGATGCCAGCCAGGGTGAAGGGATGGCAGGACCCACGGTGCTATCCCTGATTGATGTCTGCTCTCCCTGATACTGCGTTTTCTATCCTGCACTCCATACCAGGCTGTATTAATCCTTGTCGTATGATTCACTGACTCCAGAGTCCATGGCAGCTTAAAAGCCGTATTGCTTGCCAGGGTTACTGCACTACTGTATCCCTTGCTTTCATATTCAGCCTTCATTTGTTTGAGTAAGAAGCTCATAGAGCTGATAAGATGCTCACATGGAGTTACCATTTCAAACAGATGAATGCGACGAGCAAAGTGACTGTACCAGGACAGTAAGTGGGGGGAAGGCGGCAGGTCGTCTGTACCTGCTGACTGGCACTTTTGCCTTTTTGAAGCTCTTCGATGTTCTGTTGCTGTTTTGAAAGTTTCTAAAGACAAGAGGGATGAGGGAGCAGGTACCCACCTAAAGAAGTGGGCAGACACGCGCTATCCATCTGTCTGCTCTTGAGGCCAAGTGCCACCAAGGTGATGGGGTTGCAGGTGGCAGCTGCTGAAAGACCCACTGGATGTCTGCACTGGGGCATGCAATTCCATAAAAAAGCCAGAAGCAAGTGAGCAGCAACACAAGCCCCAGAGTACAAAGAAGCACAGGTCAATGGCAGTCTACAGGACTTGGCTGTCCCCTGTGAGGACAGAGGCCAGGGTGGAGAAGGGGCTAAGCCATGGGAAAAACCCCAGTACCAGGCTGGGAACGAGATCAGCACTGCTCTGCTCTTGTTCCATGCTCTCTCTTGAGTAGACAGACAGCTAATTTGGCTTTGAGACTGCAAATATACACACCACCAGCATACCACCCTGGGGAAATTGTGCACAGCAGAGTAAACAGAGCCAATACCTCTGAAAATCAGCGGGTCTCAGATTCCTAAATGGGTATGGTCTGCTGCTGCTTAGAGAGGGTTAAACTGCTGATTGACTGAGTGTCTTGAGAATGACACTTTGGTTCCTAAGGCACTTAGCCACCCTCAAAACGTTACCCTGGTCAATTAGGGACATGCTTCCTGCAATGCTTACGAGCAAAACAATATAGCAAATCACTCAAGGGGATTAAAAGCAAACAAACAAACAAGACTAGCTAATGCCTATTGAAATAATGACATTTTGCTCAGATTGAGTTACTGAACATTGCACTGACTGTATGAACCTTTACACATGTAAATGTCTCTGAAACGCTGTGCCCAGGCCCCTGCCCAGGGCAGCAGCTCTGCAGTCCCAGCTCCCAGTGCCCTCTGGGTTGGGGCACAGACAAGCGATGCTCCAGGCACTGGTGTGGTTGTGACTGTCCTTTCAGGTGGGATGAGAGCAGGATTTGACATCAGCTGACTCAGATGCATGGAACTTCACCAGTTGTTCTTCATACGACAGTGAGCCGCTGCCTTGCTAAAGCCCGGAATCATCTGTCTGTGCCAGGAGTTATGCATCGCCTTCCTCATGAGAATCATTGGTGTGCAGAGCGGCTGATATGCCAGCATTCCCTAAAGAGTCCAAACCTGTTGGGAAAACAAAGGGCCTGAATGAGCTACCCAAGACTACAGTAATCAATTAAGAAGGGGAAGAGAGGGACTTATGACAGAGATACAGGAAACTAATTGCTGCTACACCCACTGCTGAAACTATGCAATTACTTAGAAGGAAAACACATGCTCAGCTCCATCCTCTCATGACTAATTTTGAGGGCACATCATGTAGGAAAATGTGCCACAGGCTCGTAGCTGCATTTCAATGGAGCAGTGCCGATTTTTTTGCCAGAGAAAAGAAATCTCCTTTGGAGTGCTTCTCATTTGAAGGACCCGCGGCAGTATATTATCTCGCTATCTGACTGTGCCAAGTCAGGTCTTCAGTGTCACCCTGAGCTCGTCCGGATCCAATTTTCACAGGCAGTAATGACAGGACAATGGAGTGATGCTATTTCAGATGAAATGAGGCTGTTCTGGAAAATCCCAAAGTCAGTGGTGAGATCTAGCCAGAGGAGATGTCCCTGGATCTTTGCAGTGAGGTGGAGATCAGCCAGAGCAGGGGCACCCATCAGAGTCCATCTGCCAAGGCTGCAACGTAGGGGCCAGCCCCCCCAGGTCACACTGCTGTGGCACCGGGAGCAGAGAAGACACCCTGGGCCAGGGTCTGAACAGGGACAGTGGGCTTTGGGATGGTGCACGTCCCTGGGAGTGGTGGTCATCGCTGGGGAGGCTGTTCTTCTGTGGGTGCAGAATCCCCCCATGCACCACTCCCACCAGAGCCAGGCAGTGACAGGCAATGCTGCCGCTGGCAGCAACACAACTGCAAGCAAAAAAACCCACAAACACCACCTCCACAGACAGGAGTGTATCTGCATGATGAGAAAGGAAAGCAATACTCCAGCCCAGCTGGGGGGACATTCTTCAGGATCAGCATGTGGGAAGGGAGAGAAAATCCGAATACCCACAAAAGCTGTCACTGTTCTCCAGAGACAGGATTTTCAGCAATACCTCTGTGAGTTTGATGTCTTTCACAGCCCTACCCCAGCTCCTCAGCAGCCAGGGAGTGGCTGTTGGCACGATTCTCATGTGCCTGAGCCCCAGGAAAGGGTGTCAGTGCGGATGCTGGTGTAGACAAGGATGCTGATGTGAGCAGGGATGCTGATATAGACGGGGATGCTGGTGTATGGGTGAGGGTGCTGGTGCAAGAGGGGATGCTGGTGTGAGCAGAGGTGCTGGTGTGAGCAGGGATGCTGCTGTGAGTAGGGATGCTAGTGTGAGCAGGGATGCTAGGTCAGATGGAGATGCTGGGATGTTTGCAGCCTGCCCACTGCTTCCACAGCTCCAGTGCTCCGCATGGTGTGGAGTGGCTGCAGTGGTCACACCAGGCTCCCGCGCCCCATTCTGTCCTGCCGAAGGTTTTCCCTTGAGCTTTTTGCCTGGGCTGTTTTGTCTTTGTAAATGAGAGATCAGTCACAGGATCATTTGATCATTGAGCTCAATTCCCTTGCGGTGTCAGCTTTTGTTCTTGTTCTTAACTATTCAGGGACTGCTGTTCCCACGCTGCTCCCTGGCTCTCCAGCTCCAGCCTGGCAAAAGCGTGGGTCATTAAAGTCTTGCCTGATTAAAGCAGCAGCCCTGCCACAGGTTCCACACCTCCCTGTATGCATTTTGAATCTGCCTTTTATCCCTTTGTTCCCACTGTGGTTTGTCACTTATTTCCCTACTGATTTTATAATTTGCCTTGATCCATACAGTCCCTCCAGCAATATTTGGGCTGCACATGTAACACTCCTTCCCCTTCAGACATTACCCCGTAACTCCTGTGTCTCCCAGCTGATGTGGAGGGACCACGACCCTGAGCACCGACCGCTGCTGGGGCTCTCGTGCTGCCTTTCCTAAATACGGCTGCGTGGGCCCTGCGGTACCGCTTCTCCCTCAAGGTAAAAAATTATCTCCTCCAATTATTTTCTTTCTTATGAAGAGAGTTGCAATAACAATGTTTCTGTGAATTGCTTTTGCAGATAAATAGCCCAGGCCCTGTTCCTGAAGCGAGGAAATAATTGTACACACCTAAATAGGTACTTTCCTCTTTATCTCCCATGTTCGCTTTCTTCCCTCAGCTATCTGATGCGTTTCCTACTGCTCATTTCACACTCCTCCTCCGTTCTGTTATCCAAGTTTGTTTTGCTTATTCTTCCGATAATCCGGCAAAGTCCTCTCTACAAGGGAGGGAGGAAATGAACTTTTGATTTTCCACAAACTACTTGTGGACTCTGAACCCATTAAGATAATTCTGCTCACTGAGGCTCTGCTTTTATTCTCCAAACAGCAGGATAAGGATTAGATTCCCTAAACACAAAGCTCTTCCAGGAGGACAGGCAGTGTGGCATCCTCAACGTGGATGGCTTGGAGGCGCAGGATAGACTCGCCTCAGTATGAGAGTTTGGTAAACACGTAAATTCATCAGGAAATTTGGAGTATCCCTACTAATTATGTCCCCTTGATAAGACTTATATTACACCTCATCTCTGGTGAATTTATTAACCAGTGCAAAGCTGGGCCCAGCTCAGAGTTAACGTTTCTTCCATAAACCATGAGAAGAAACCTTTTTGCTAAGATTTACTCCAGCCATTTCCAGTGCTTTGAGCGGGGGCTGTGATGATGCTGAGCACCTGAGCATACCTGACCAGGTAGCCTGGCAGCATCCAGACATTCAGGTGGCACCATGAGGGAGGATGGGTTGTTTCAGAAGCTGTGGCAGAAATGTTTAATTTGGAGTATGGAGATGGAAAAATTTGTGTCATGAGTTTTCTATTCCGTGGAGGTCAGCCCATTGCTCCCATATAACAATATGCTGTTCAGTTTCTATTTTTGCATGATTGCAACTTTTTGTACCGTCCAGCTGGCTTTTCTCTTAATTTCATCCTTTTATTCTCTGCCTTTGTGTCCATCATTTCTCTTTTTCCTTCGGGTTTCTCTCACTCATCTAATGCAACACCTTTGCCATTTCTACCTCTTTACTGTCTGAACTCCTTGTGCCTGCAATTTCAGCTTTCAAAGCAGTAATCTCGGGGAAAACAGGGTCTTCAGCTCTGCTGCATGTGCATCACGCTGCAGCTATTGTGCTGCTGGAGTGGGGGCTGACTGGGGCAGCGACCTCTCTGTCATCTTCCGCCTGTTCAGCCTGGTGCACTGCAAAAGCCTTCCACGAATAATCGCGTTATTCCCCAAGAAATGTGTTCTCAGGAGAAATCCTATGCACTTCATATAGCAGAGCACTGCATTCATTTATTCATGAATGGCATGTCAGTCATAGCCATGCCTACCAGCTTTACACAGAGTTTTCTTCTCATTTCCTGTTTCACCAAAAACCAGTCAGTATAGTGGTCTTTATGCTAAAGCAGAATATTCTCATTTTATTTGCCCTGTATGCTTTCCCAGTTGGGTGGAAGTGCTGCCCTTCTACATGAAGGGCCAGAAGGAGAACCCAGGGAATTCCAGGCCTGTCAGTCTGACCTCAGTGCCAGGGAAGGTTATGGGGCAGATCATCTTGAGTGCCATCCCGTGGCATGTACAGGACAACTAGGTGATCCAGCCCGGTCAGCGTGGGTTTATGAAAGACAGGTCCTGCTTGACTAACCTGATCTTTTCTCCCAAGTGAAGTGATGGGACAAGAGGAAACAGCTTCAAGTTGTGCCAGGGGAGGTTTAGATTGGATATTAGGTAAAGTTTCTTCCTGGAAAGGGCTGTCAGGCATTGGAAGGGGCTACCCAGGGAGTGGGGGAGTCACCATCCCAGGAGGGATTTAAGAGACATGTGCGTGATGTACTGAGGGATATGGGTTAGTGGTGGGCTTGTGCTGGGTTAACGGTTGAACTGGGTGGGCTTAAAGGTCTTTTCCAACCCAAACGATTCTGTGATTCTATAATTCTAGTCACTGATATGCTGTAAGCGTAAGTTGCATCATGTAGAGTACAGCCATCCTTTTGCTGCTTAAATTATGTATGGATATAGATATATGGATAAAATTCACTGTAAGTTGGAGATGCTGATTCAGGCTGGAAAAACCTGAACACTCATTAACAAAAAAATAATGTTAACGATATACCTTTACTCTACAGGATGCCATTCAGTTAATGCTGGTGTGGACTAAATGTTTTTCCTACACACCACAAATACATCAATTTGCTGCTCTGTCCACATTCACATTCCACATGTCTTGGTGGTGTATGGTATTCTTATATCTGAGTAGAGGAGCGTCGTCGTTAGCATTTACTGTTCCTCCTGCTAAAGGAGCAGTTGACGTGCAGGCTATAAAGTGATACTGTAATTCAATTGCTGGCACATTAGGTTTTTTGACATTAAGGCTTGCACTATAAATTCCAATTCTGTATTCTGTCAGTAACTAACAAATGCTGAATTATCTCCTTCCTTAGACATACACCATTGGAATCCATTTAAAGCGCCTAATGATGTATTAATAAAGCATGATTTTCCAGCAGAGTTTCTGAACTCCAGCCACTGGCGCCAGGACCAGTGCTGCCAATCAAATTAGAGTGTCATCACTCCTCAGTAAATAAAGGTTAATTGGATGTACAGTATGAAAGGATCAGGAATGTAAGACATATCTATGGCAGGTTTGTTCTTACTTGAAAGGCTGATATTACATCCCACTTCCCATGCACACTGCTCAGATGCTGCTGGCAGCTTCTGTGCCTGCTATTACGGACACTGCTGGGTAAGAGTATTCTTCACATTACTTGGGAACTTTGAAAAAGCCAAAATATTTAATAGATTCAGCACCCTTGTGACCTTCTGATTTCTACAGAGGGAGGGGATCTGAAGAAATGCTCATCTTTACTTATTTCCCTA